>NC_056743.1:507100161-507120181 GCF_019279795.1 Protopterus annectens
TGAAATGGCTGAGGCGTGGATTTTAATGGAGGAGAAAGACAAGCCCTTGTGAAGCATCTCAGTTAAGTATTGTAAAATCTGAAGTAAATTGGGCACTGCTATGCTTATCCCTTGAGATTGGTTCCAGGCACAGAATCTTTTCCATTTTTCAGCATACGACTATTTAGTACTAGGCCTCCTTGCCTCTAAAATGACATCCATCACATGTTTGCTAAGGGATGATAAAGGACAGCATAAATAATTAGCCAGACTGTAAGGTTCAGTGTTGACAGCTGAAGGTGTAGAATCTGGTTCTCCTGCTGAGACAGCAGGAAAGGAGTCTGAGGCAGGTGCCATGGAGATAACCGTGACACACTGTGCAGGAGGGATACCAGTGTTGGTGCGGCCAGTCTGGAGGAATCAAAATCATCCTTGGTTTGTACTGTTTGACCGAGTAGTACTTTGGAGAGCAGAGGCAGCAGGGGAAAGGCATAAAGTGATAGGTTTTTCCAGCTGAAGGACAGAGCATCCACTTTACAGGCTTCCTTGTGGGGAGACCTTGTGCAAAATTTGTCCAACTGGTAATTCAGGGGGGGGGGGGCGAACAGGTCTATATCTGGGTTCCCCCCATTCTCTTGTCAACATGTTGAAAATCCTTGGTTCCAGTTTCCACTCATGTAGGTCAATGAGGTTTCTGCTTAGTACATCTGCCAGTGTATTTAATTTTCCTGGCAGAAACTGAACTTGTAGGTGCACTTGGTAGCTCAAGGCTGTGTTCTACAATGCCATGACTAGTCTGCAGAAGGGGGTAAGAATGTGTACCCCCCTGCTTGTTTATGTACCACATAACCGTGGTGTTGTCCGTCATTACCATTAATTGTCTTGGAAGAATGTAGTCCTTGAAAGCTGTCAGAGCATTATGTACAGCTAACATTTCTTTTTGATTGATATGCAGGTGCATTTGACTTGGGTTCCATTTGTCCTGAATGCACTTCCCTGCCAGGTGAGCCTCCCCATGCATATTCTGATGCATCTGTTAGTGTTTGGGCGGCAGGGGGTTATGTGAAAGATAGTCCCTTGTTTTGGTGGCAGGCCATTGCCCACCAAAGGAACTCTAGACATAGGCAAGGTATGATAGGAATCATTGTTTCTAGGTTGTGAGAATGTTGACTCCATAGGTTTTTTAGATACCACTGTAGTTTCCTCATATGCATTCTTGCATATGGAATTAGAAGAATGCAGGAGGCCATGAACACCAAGGCTTGCAGTATTTGCTTTGCAGATGATAGGATTTTTGTGGCCACTTGTTTGAAGTAGGTTGTCAAATGAATTTGTTTTTCTGGGATGAGGTGCAGAGAACTGATAGTGCGTGTAGCCTGCTTTGAAACCTAGGTATCTTCTGCAAGATTCCCTGATTGGGATGTGCAGGTATGTTTCTTTTAAATCTAGTGTTGCCAACCAGCCGTCTTTGCCTAACATAGGAAGTAATTGGTGAAGAGTCAGCATCTTGAATTTTGGAAGCTCCAGAAAGGTGCTTAGAGTAAACAGATCCAGGATAGGACGCCATGATTTGTCTTTTCTGGGTACCAGGAAAATTCTCGAGTAAAAACCTTGTCCCTTTTCCTCTTCTGGTACCAGTTGAATAGCTCCCACGGTTAAGAGAGAAAGTACTTGTTTTGGGGCCTCTGCCCACTGATTTGGAGGTAGGTCCAGCCACCCATTTGGCGTTGGCAATGTGTGGAAGTAAAATCTGTATCCCTGGGACACTATATTTAAAACCCATTTGTCCTGGGTAATGATTCCCCAGTTCTTTGCATGAAGAGAAATCCTTCCCCTCAAAGGGGCAGTCAGAAGATAAGTACTTGGAAATTTTAAAAGGAAGTCATTGAGACAGTTTACCATAGGGGGAGTCTTATTATTTCCAGACTTTGAAGTGGAGGCTCCCCAATACTTAGTTCTGCGAGTCCCCTGGGACTGATAACTGGGGTTTTTACTGTGTCTGGGTTTGGCTTGAGAAGACCTGGAAGGGGCTGGAAAGGACCAATTCTTAGTGGGCCAGTGCCTACTCAATCTAGGCGGCTGAACTTGTAGAAAATCTTTCACAGTTTGCATACATTTAGCTTTATCTTCTATCTTTTTAAGAACTTCTTCAGCCTTGTTGCCAAACAGGCTGTCCTGATTTAAAAGAGCATCCAACAATTTAGCTTTAACATGATCAAGCAAAGATTGCTCCTTAAGCCAAGCATGCCTTCTAATCATAGACTCAGTAACAGCAGCCCTGCAAGATGACTCTATAGAATCAAAACCACATTGCAAAGTATGTTTTCCAAGTTGTTCAGCAGAATGCATTAAATCCTTAAAAGTCTATTTTCCACACAGTCAAGAATCAACATCATTTTCTGTTTAAGCACTCCAATACCATGTTGCTGATATTTTAACATATGAAACTGGCAGTTTAAAGCTCTAATGGCCAAGGTCGCTGTAGTGTAAACCTTTTTACCCCATCTATCCAGCACCCTGGAGTCTCTATCAGAAGGGGTAGGATATTTTGCAGTAGAAGCTTTAATACTTTTGGGCCCCTGTGAAATGGTCTCTGGATCTTCACTAGACTTTTTGAAACGGAACTTGCGGAACTCAGGAACCCTGTAGTATCTGTCAGGTTTACTGAGAGCTGGAGGCAGGGAATCAGGGGCCAAACTGGACTCCGAAAAAGCATTATCAACAATCTCTAGTACAGGAGGAATATATGCCTATGCTGAGGTAGATGAAGGAAATCCCTAAGCCTTTTTTGAATCAGAAAATTCCTGGCTTTCCCAGTGAAAATGCTCCCTTAGAGTATGTAAGGCTTCCCCAAAAGAAAAATCCTCAGAATGGGAAGCAGAGGGAATAGAATACTCTGCCTCAGAATCCTCATAAGTAGGTAAAGACAATTCCAGGTAATCAGAAGAGTCAGAAAAAAATGAATCCTGATCAGAAGACTCGTAATCAAGCTCAGGCCTAGGCCTCTTAGAAGGGGGGGGGGGTTGGCTACCCCCGATTACAGTTATTAAATCTTCAGCCATTTTAATCATTTGTTTTTTTTAAGGCATAGGGCCCTGAGCATGTGGCCTGGTCGTCTGTTTTTTTTTTTTTTTTTTTTAGACATGGATCGAGGTTTAGGCCTTAGTAAAGAAGGAGGCGTTGATTTAATATGCAAGTCCGTAGGCCTAAATACACCCTCAGAAGCCAGTGCCTGCACAGCGGCTCCGGACCCATCCAAGGTAGAGACATCCGCGGGTTCCATAGTTGAAGCATCTCGAGGCATACCAGTCTCATTAGAGGCCTGCGAATCAGAAGTAGCAGGTATCAGGGGCTCCGAAAGCGCCTCACTGAGTACCGGCAAACTGGCAACTGGCTTAGGAGAAGCATCGTCGGCAGTTTTGGACCTCGGCGGCCTGTCTTTATCTTTGAATTTTTTCGGAATCCCAGTAGTCGGATGGCTAACAGACGAAATTTCTGGATAATTAAACCGAAATATTTAGAGGCAGAAATATACCGACGACGGATAGTGCGCTGATTAAATAAAGCACAAAACCGACAGCAAGGTACGTCGTGGTCACGGCCTAGGCCAGGAATACAGTATGAATGAAAATCTTTATGAGGTATTTGCTTTCCACAAGTAATGCAATTATTAACTTTTACTGACATCGGTAATGAGCAAGAAAAAGTTTCCCCAACGGGGTACTTGGCTTTTAGTTGAAGACTTTGGTTCTGAAACTCAAAAACGAAAATTTTAAGAGTCAGCCAACCAGCACTTGCCAACTGCTTCTGCTTCGGGCACCGCACGGCAAGAAAGTCTGATGTAATGGCATCGGCTGCATGTTTTATACCCCTGACGACCTGACATCATGGAAGAAGGGACAGCAACAGACACAGGACCCAAGACGTTGTTACTCAGGCTGACTGAAGGCAACCTGCCAGCAGATTACCCAAATGCAATGACTGCAACAGTGAAACACGAAGAAAGTACAGTTTTGTACCTACCATAAATGTAGATGTCCGATAGGTATGCATCTGCAGTCATCACATATGGGTTGTCCTGCCTCAGGCAGCCCTTCGGTCGGCCGGATTCCAAAGTCTGGGTCTGGCCTCGGCTGATGTCGCACTTTCCCCCAACGTCAGAGCGTCTGGGGTATAAAAGCATCAGCAGACACCATCTTCCTCAGTTTTTCTTGCCCCAGATGCCAGGTGCCCTCTAGGAAGGCTAAATTTGGATAAATGCAATAAAATTCCAAACATATGAAAAATTATATATATACATGTATATACAAACAAATACACCATAACAGATTCCCCCAGCTAGCTAAAAGAGGGGTAAGCACCCTAGGAATACCACAGAGGGGTAGGAGGGAGGGTAAACCTGACTGCAGATGCATACCTATCGGACATCTACATTTATGGTAGGTACAAAACTGTACTATGTCCTTCAAGGATGCATCTGCAGTCATCACATATGGGTAGAATACCATAGCCAAACTGGGGGTGGAGGTACTAAGTGAAGGATGGTGTAGTTAAGATACCCTGCAGGACTGCCGTAGCAAAACCTGCTCTGGATCTGGAGTATAAAGGCAAATTGTAATGCTTGGCAAATGTATGCACGGAGCTCCATGTAGCAGCTTCTAAAATGTCTTTGGTAGCCACCCCTCTAAGGAAGGCTGTGGTGGTGGCTGTGGCTCTCGTGGAATGAGGTCTAATGTTAGCTGGCACAGTCTTTCCATGAAAGGAGTAACAAAAATGAATGCAATTTCCTATCCATTTCGAAATTGTCTGTTTGGAAATTGCTTTTCCTTGCACCCCATCAGCATATGCTACAAACAACTGGTCAGTCTTTCTGTAACCTTTAGTTCTGTCCAAGTAGTAGCGTAGTTGTCTGTGTATGTCCAGGGTGAGCAGAAGTCTCTCCCCTTTATTTTGAGGCTGTGGGAAGAATGTAGGCAAATAAATAGCTTGGTTCAAAGTTACCTTGGATACCACCTTTGGCATGAAAGTAGGATTGGTCCTCAAAGAAACTCTATCCTGATGAAAGATAAGGAATGGCTGCACCGCCATTAAAGCTTGTAGCTCAGATACTCTTCTTGCTGAGGTTATGGCCAGAAGGAAGGCAGTTTTCCAAGACAAAAACTGTACATCTGCCGATGTTGCTGGTTCAAAGGGAGGTAGCGTTAGTTTTTCCAACACGAAATTCAGGTCCCATGTAGGTAGAGGTGGTTTCCTTGGAGGATTAATGTTTTTGATTCCCCTTAGAAACTGTCTTAGTAGAGGGTGAGAGAAGACAGGTGGATTTAGATTGTATTCTGCTGAGATTGCTGAGGCATGTATCTTGATGGAAGAGTAAGACAGGCCACTGTGGGACAATTCTGCCAAGTATTCCAGTATGTATGTCATATTTATCACAGTCACATCTAGGCCCTTTGCTGTGTTCCAGGTGTGAAATCTTTTCCATTTTGCTGTATATGCTTTCCTTGTGGAAGGTCGGCGAGCTTCCATAATAATATCCTTCACTCTCTGGGATAGGTTACCCTGAGGAGGAGTCATGGTATTCTCCAGGCAGTTAGCTGCAAGGTTTTCAGGCTGGAGTGTAGAGTCCTGAAATTGTGCTGTGTCAGTAGGAGTGGCCATAGGGGGAGAGGCCATGGTTTCGTCTGTGACAAGCTCTTTAGCAGTGGGTACCAGTGCTGCCTTGGCCAGTTTGGGGCTATCAGGATTACTCTGGGATGCTCTGTCCTGATCTTCAGTAGGACCTTGGTCATTAGTGGAAGAGGTGGGAAAGCATACACTGTTAGAGCTTTCCAGCTGAAAGAGAGCGTCCACCTTCCATGCTTGTGGGTGGTATGTCCTTGAGCAGAATTTCTTCAGTTGATGATTTAGGGGGGATGCGAACAGCTCTACTTCCGGCCTTCCCCATGATTGTGTGATTTGTAAGAAGATGCCTGGGTGTAGCATCCATTCGTGTGCATCCATGGTAGTTCTGCTTAAGCTGTCTGCCAGTGTATTGTCTTTCCCTGGCACGAATTGGGACTGTAGCTGTATGGTGAGTTTCAATGCCAGTTCCCATAGGTTCATTGTCAGTCTGCAAAGAGGGTAGGAATGGGTGCCTCCTTGCTTGTTTATGTACCACATAACTGTGGTGTTGTCTGTCCTTATGAGCAGGTGGCCTTGCTGAAGGAAGGTTTGAAGGCCTCGATTGCGTGCATCACTGCCAGCAATTCCTTTTGGTTTATGTGCATGTGCATCTCTCTGTGTCCATAGCCCTTGTATACATCTGTCCTCCATGTGCGCTCCCCAACCTTGGTCTGAAGCGTCCGTGGTGATGGTTTGGTTGGCTCTTGGCTTGCTGAAGGGCAGCCCGCTGTTAGACTGGCAGGCTTGAGCCCACCACAGGAATTCCTTTTGAAGGCAAGGAATGAGTGGGATCAGAGCTTCTAAGCTGTGACTGTGCTGAGTCCATAAACTTCTTAGGTACCATTGTAATTTCCTCATATGAAGCCTTGCTTGTGGAATCAGAAGAATGCAAGATGCCATGTAACCCAGGGCCTGCAGGATTTTCCTTGCAGTCATCTGAGTTTGTCTTGTGAGATTCTGAAAGTAAACTGGTAGCTGTTCTTGTTTTTCTTCTGTGAGAAAAGCCATCTGGGTGGTTGTGTCTAGATCTGCACCCAGAAACGTTATTCTTTGGGATAGAACCAGTCTTGATTTGTGGATGTTGACTGTATATCCCAAGGTCTGTAACAGGTGGATGGCATAGTCCAAGTCCTTTAACAAAGTTTGCTTGCTGTCCGCTTGTATTAGGCAGTCATCCAGATAAGGGTAGATATGAATCCCCTGAAGTCTGCAGTGTGCAATTACTGATGCCAGACATTTCGTGAATACTCTGGGCGCAGTAGGTAAGCCAAAGGGCAATGCTGAGAATTGATAATGCTCTGACCCTGCAAGAAATCTGAGGTGTCTTCTGCAGCTTTGTCGAATAGGGACATGCAGGTATTCCTCCTTGAGGTCTAGAATCACCAGCCAAGACCCCTTGCCCAGCATGGGAAGGAGTTGCTGTAGAGTCAGCATTTTGAATTTTGGCACAATGAGGTACGTGTTCAGTGCGGACAAGTCGAGAATAGGTCTCCATTGATTTTCTTTTCTTGGAACAAGGAATAATCTTGAGTAAAATCCCTGTCCTTGTTCTGAAAGAGGTACCTTTTCTATGGCTTTCATTTGCATTAAGTTGGTAATTTGTTTCAAAGCCTCTGCCCTCTGATTTGGTGGCAGGTTTGGCATGCCTTTTCTTTTTGGCAATGAGTGGAAATGGAACCTGTATCCTTTGTCTATTATTTGCAGTGTCCATGTGTCCCTTGTAATGCTGTGCCAATTTTTTGAGAATAAAGAAAGCTTTCCGCCCAAAGGTGCTTCTAATTGAGCCCTGGTCGGTGGAGTCAAAATAAAGTCATTGAGTCTGTCCTGGTATAGCAGTTGTAGTTCCTGCACCACCTCTCTGGTTGGGAGGCTGCCACTGACTGCCTCTGTAGGAGCCTCTAGCTTGCCCTCTACCTCTGGCATGTCTATTTCTGCCTCTTTGAGATCTGTCTGAGTCCGGAAAGGACCAATTCTTAGTAGGCCAATTTCTGCTGAATCTTGGCGGTTGGACTTGCAGAAAGTCTTTAACTGTTTGCACAGATTTTGCCTTTTCTTCAAAACCTCTTGAGCTGTGGAACCAAATAATTTTTGCTTTTCCATAGGAGCATCCAAAAGCTTAGCTTTAACATGGTCTGGCAGAGATTGTTCCTTCAGCCAGGCATGCCTACATATAACTGCACCTGTCATAGCAGATCTACATGAAGCTTCCAATGCATCATAGCCACACTGCAAGAAATGGTTACTAACCTGCTGGGAGTTATGCACCAGATCCTGAAGGGATTTACGATCAAGGGGTTCAGAAGAGGACAGTTTTTTATGCAATTCATCTAGTAAATACTCTTGATACTGTATCATATGGAATTGACAGTTTAATGCCCTCATGGAAAGAGTTGCAGAAGTATACACTTTCTTACCTCATCTCTCTAATGCTCTGGACTCCCTTTCAGAGGGTAGAGGATTTTTAGCAGTGGCAGCTGCAACCCCTTTAGGGCCCTGGGAAATGGTTTCTGGATCAGCAGAGTGGGCCTTGTACAGGTGAAAATGTGAATCCGGGACCCTGTAGTACCCATCAGGTTTGGCAGGAGCCGGAGGGAGAGAGTCAGGGGCAGTACAAGCATCTGAATGGACATCATCAATTACATTCAAAACAGGAGGTATAGCTAAGGGCCTGTGCTGAGGTAAATGTAAAAAGGTCCTTAATCTCTTTCTGGAATCGGAGAATTCCTGACCCTGCCATTGAAAATGTTCTCTCATAGTGTGTAATGTTTCTCCAAATGAAAACTCTTCAGGAGGGGAGGCCGAGGGAATAGATTCTTCAGCATCAGAATCCTCGTAGGCCGAATAATCCTCCTCCTGGTGGTCTGACAGACCAGAGCCATCCGCGGATTCATCCGAAGACTGTGGATCAGAGGGCTCAACCCTGGGCCTTTTGTCCGGAGGTGGTTGAGAGCCCCTGCCCAGATGTGGTTGGGAGCCTCTAATTAATGAAATCAGATCCTCTGCTAGGGTAAGAATCTGAGAGCTAGATGAAGGTCTTTGAGAGGAAACTTTGGGGGGGCAAATCCTTAGAAAGTTTAGCAGCCTTAGCCCTAGAGAAAGCCTTAATGGACATGGAAGCAGGGGGTCTGGCTGCGCCACGTGCAGGAGTAGACTTACTTACAGTAATGGTGTCGGAAGATTCCTGGACCTTTCAGAAGGTAATTCAATGACCGACTCAGCCGGGGCCTCCAGGGCCGAGTTAGTCGGTTGCGTGGTTTCGGTAGTAGGAAGAGCCAAGTACTCTGTTTCAGCAGTGACGCTCGCGGTAGGCCTGACCGAGGTTTCAGCCGAAACCACGGCCCGTGTGTGTCGGTCCTTGTCCTTCCGTTTTTTGACTAAATGCGAAGTCAGAGTCTCAGACGGCATTTTATAAGCAAAACTAGCCCCAAAAAACTCCTCTGCAAACTCCGACCGACGTCTAAGAGTTCGTCGGTTGAAGGAAGCACAGGCTGAACAGGCCGAGACATCGTGGTCTGGGCCTAGGCAGGGGAGGCAGTAAGAGTGGAAATCCTTATGAGGTATTTGTTTCCCACAGGTTAAACAATTATTAACTTTATCTGACATCGGCTGAGGCAAGAAAGAGTCCCCAACAGGGTACTTAGCTTTTTCTAAGTCTTCGGTATCTGAATCACAGGAGCTGACCGACCGGCACTTGCGAACTGCTTCTGGTTTGGGCACCACGCGGCAAGAAAGACTGAGGAAGATGGCGTCGGCTGATGCTTTTATACCCCAGACGCTCTGACGTCGGGGGGAAAGTGCGACATCAGCCGAGGCCAGACCCAGACTTTGGAATCCGGCCGACCGAAGGGCTGCCTGAGGCAGGACAACCCATATGTGATGGCTGCAGATGCATCCTTGAAGGACATAATCTACACATACACACAGAGAGATATGCAGAGGAAGACACATATGTAGAAGGTGCACACAATATGCAACAGCTACTATGCCTACAGTTACCACCTTACCAATTGGACACTGAGCCACTCATACAAATGACAACCGGTGCATGCAAAATATACCCACAGAGAGGTCAAAGGATATAACACCATACACACAGGTTTGCATACATGGGAAAGTTTTATGCGTGTACTATTACAGTTGTACAGGCCATATCATACAACTGTTTAGACACCGACATCCATATAAAGAGAGTAATGCAACTGTGAAACAGTTATACCAATACAGTAGTCTGGAAAGGTTTACACATGTTGCTGTCCAGGCCGAGGCCTTCACGTAGTACAACAGTAAAGACAGACTGGGCCACAGAATACCAAACAAAACAGTAAGTAATGCAGATGTATAGTCCAGCAGCCTCTCTCTACACTCTGTACACAATCCCTAGGGGGTAAAGACCTCAGATGACAACGGAATGTATCTGTTACATAACAAGGCACAACTGACACCATCACAATCACAGTAACAAACAGAACAGTCGGTATGGCAGGAGGCAGTAGGCCTGCATTTATCCAAGGTGGACTGTATGGTAATGTACATCCAGATACCTTAAGGCGGCTTACCCTGATACCCCCCCCCCCACATGTTGTAACAGCCTAGGTTAGTTATGGTGCACCCCCCCCCCAGACTCAATAATACAGGGCCATATACCATTGTTACATACACTGGCCTCTGGAGTGCATAAGGGCAAACATGTAGTCTGTAGGTGAAGCCCACACATATATGGCCCCAACCACACAGTATGTGTGGGGACAAAACAGCAGTGGACTGATGGCAGGAATGGCAGCATGACATACTCACAGCCCACTACATAACCCCTGACAGCATGTCATACGTGCAAAGCCTGGTACATAGGTGGAAGACAGAGGCTAGAACACAGGCCCATACGTGTAAAACTGTTGTCATACACTAAGCAAGTCGCTGGTGTTACAGCATAGTCTGCAACATACCCTTAGTCAGGAATTTGAAGTTAGAAACAGAAATGGATGCAGCCGTGTACTGACAGCACTCAACACACACACTGCCAGTGAAATATCTGACGAGACCTGTGTGGTGGACAGACAAAACATAATAGACACACCTCTGGCCATCAAGAGGATAGGCCCACAGTTGAGAGCTACGCAGACAGACTGCATTCCAAGGTAAAGTAGTATGTACACACAAACCCTGTAACACCAGCACTATACAATGCATACACAACACTACTCACACTCTGTCTGTACTTCTGGAAGCTCCTACAAATATGTAGCTGGCCTGAGTGTGCAGGTTCCCCTATAAGAGGTATTGCTACCTGATGTCTGCAACACTGATGCCCACATACAGGGAGGATCTCCATCATACAGGAAAGGTGAAGGGACCACACCCACATCATGTAGGATTTATAGTAGTTGGTTGCCATGACAGTGGTAATTGGAAGTACTACACAGCATGCAGGTAGCAAGTGGAGGACACTAACTGGTCCAGAGGCCATCACCTGATCATGTGTATCACCTACAAATTCCATGCTGCAATCTATGCAACGCAGCTCATTCCATTTACTGGAGAGAGAGAGAGCACGTATAAGGAAAAAAAAAAGAAAAATACCAAACACTCTAGAAGAGTCTGCAGTCCAAGAACAGGTATGTGAAGTATATATGTATGTAACTGACCATAGTACTTAGTCCATAATGAGAAAGATGATGTGGAATGCTTTATATGTGCCTTCAGGTGTTGTTGTAATGATGTTCAGCTGAACAACTGCCAAGGACAATAGAGTCCGTCCCTGTGGGTAGTGGGCCATACCCCACAATCGAGCAGAGCAGCACTGACTGCTAAAATGTATGTGTGTTGTGTAATGGAAGTATGTATATTACTTGGCCAATAGCTGGTGGTGGAAGTAATTCCATTATGATGGACATGTGGGATCCACAGCCCACCCCCTGCAGGATACTCAGGTTAATCTGTATTGTAGCATGCAGGAATGGCATAGGTGTGCAACAGGGTTACCTGCAATCTGGCCCTACATATACCCCCCCCCCCCCCATGTCAGGCTGTGTCCATATGTGGCACCGGTCTGTGTTGTAGCAAGGCAGAACAGTGCAGCTGTGCAGGAAAGTGTTGTGAGATTGTGGACCTGATGTCTGAATGTACCCCACATATAGGTATGCATATGTGTACATATGTACACATACAGAATAAAGATATATATATATATATATATATATATATATATATATATATATATATATATATATATATATATATACATACACATATACATAAATATATACACACACACACATGCATGTCCACATATATACATATACCCATGTGTAGACATGTATATGAGCACATATATACATCACCAAATATATCAACAAATATATAGATATATACCTATATGCACATGTCTGCATATATACAAACACACACAAACATATGTATGTAAATACATGTCCCCTACATTACTACCACAGTGCTGCATGCTATGTGCGAGGAAACAGCACACATAGCAATACACACATATCTACAGCTATTATCAGTGTGTGCAACATGGATGAGTATGTCACATGTGAACCCCTTGTTGGGACTACAGTGCCCTTTTCTGTGAAGTATGGAATGGGAATATGGGGAAGTACGGCAGGTATAGTTGGGGAAGTGGTAGCTATAGAGGACAGCCTACAGAGGTGGTATGGGACATGTGGTGGGTAAACACCCTGGATGGTGTGTGTGTGGTCTGTAATATGGACGCCCCATGGGCCTCAATATGGACACAATGGGAACAAGCCTCCCACCCGCTGCTACTCACAACCACAGTCCATGTCCTGAAGATGTCTGGCCTGGAGGCTGAGCAGGAGGAGCATGTTGGCCCTGTGAATGTGTAGTGGATGCCTCAGAGTGATGTCGCACATCCTACGTGTCTGTGGAGCCCGTTATGTAACAGACTCTGGACCTGACCTCAAGGGACAGGAATATGTCTGTCTGCCCTCGGGGGGGGGGGGAGACATCCCCTGGGTTGTTTCCACCTGACAGTACTTCTGGACCAGTAGATGAGGAGGCCCCAGGGAGGGACACACGTGATGTGGCCGGGTAACATGGGCAGATGAGTTTGGAGTGGGGGTTCTGCTGGCCAATAGTACATATACATGCTATTGTGTCACTGTTACAGAACATATGTTGGTAGTAATAGTCTACACAATCCCAGAACATGTCTAACAGCATGCATAGATAACCGCAATAACACAGTGTGTCAGATGTGCAGCACTCACATAGCAGGCATATATGGAACCACTGTGGCCCTGACAATGGCATGCAGGTGAACAGTCTAACAGGCCAGCAATGATAGTGTCCACACAAGGAACATGGCTAAAAACACATTGCACAAAGTGTGGTACAGTACAATATCTGCCCCACTGGTAGGTATGCTGTAGCCATACCTATTGAGTTGTGTGCACTGTTTGCTGTCGCTGATATGGTGGGGGAGGTGACAGTGATGTGTATTAAGAACTGTGGTAACCTTGCTGCATGACCTGCTCACACCTGTGTCCATCTTTATGTCTTTCAGGCATGATGTCTCATGCAAGGCTACCAGCCTACTCAGCAGCGGAAAATGACATCCTGCTGGATGGATTATTTCATCACTATGCAACCTTGTTTGGCTTGGCTGCCAATGATCATCAGAAGCGGACCGCCCTGTGGAACGACCTAGTCCACATGGTCAATGATGTCGGACTGCACAACCGAAGTTATGAGCAGGTCCAGTATCATTGTTCTGACCTGCTTCGCAATGCCAGTCAACATGCTGCTGCAGTCTGGGGGGATCACCTTGCCATGGGGGCGGGGCATTTCATCCACCCTCCCCTGACATGTGTGAAGGCTCCTGGCCAGCCTCATGGCACCTGCCCGTCCGGACACCCACCAACTGCCAGACACCTTTGTGGAGGTGGGTGCCACACAAACACCGGTCAAGGAGCGTGCAGATAAGGCTACAGGGCACATCTGTAGACCACTGTTGCGTATACATCAGCATCGGTACAGGTAGATCATGCATATCTCACATGTCATAGATATACTTTATTGCTGCATAGTAGTGATAAACAGATGTCCATATGTGGTAGTATTGTGGAAATGTACTGTTGTATTGTAATACTGCACCCATCCTGTAGCACTGCCACAGTTGTGGCCACTGACTTTGCATCTCTCACCCTCTTACGTAGGTCCCTCTGGGATACCACCAAGGCAGTAGCCTGTAGCTGGTGAGTATGGTTTATGTAGATGCTTGCCAATACACCGGGAATGTAATGGCTATGGTATATGCCATGCACACATCTAACACACCTACCCAGAATGCTTGCTGTACATGTGCACTTATTGTTGCTGAGAAATGTACGGCATCACAGGGGTGACCATGATGGGTTACTGGAAGGGTATGTCAGACACCTGCATGATAACTAACATTCTGTCACTGCAGAATGTGTCCACAGGAAGTATCATAATGGAGGGAGACATGACCTACAGCAGGGAGATGTTTGGAACAACACCCATATACAGTGCAACACCAGTGTATATACCTGTAGGACAACGGCAACTGCTGCAGAGATACACTATGGCATAAGGCATTACAGTGGTCCACATTATCAGCTGGGACAAGGCTGTAACATGTGGTGTTCAGTGTATGGGGCACTGCAAAGTGACACACGTGTAGGGCTTACTTGTCATGCATCTGCAAAAAGGCTGAAGGAGGGGGGGGGGAAAGGTGTCAACATGACACACCAGTGCATTGCAGCAGGGATACTAAGGATGTCAAGAATGGCTCTGTCTGCACATAGTCAGGTTCAGGACCTGTGGCAGCCATAACCCTACCCCCACAGCAATAGTGGTGGCAGTGTGTGAACACCAATGGATGTGCACATCAGTAGACCTTGCAATCATGCAGACTAGGGGGAACATGTGTACAGCAGACTGAACATACACTGGCAAACGCAGATGGTCCATCCTGGTATACCCCTGTCACGAATAGGGACTGCTGTAGTACACACAAGAGGTGCGACAAACTGTCATGATAAGGATGTGCGCACACATGCCCACACGGTTGTGTATGCATCGTGGTAAGCAACCACACAACTATCACTTTCTGCAGACAATGCATGTGAAAGTACAGGACATATGTCGCATATCGGGCTCATGTACTGTTAAGATATGCTGTGATGTGGTCCCATGGCAGATTAAGGATGGGTGTGTCACATCAATAAGGGTGTGTACCCCCCCTCCCATAGCCACTATATGTTCTGATGGTTGTCAGTGTAAGATTATTGGACTGGTCATACATGATTCCACTGATGTTGAGAGCTATGCATCAGACATCAGGCATTCACAAATGACATCTGTCCACATATTATGCCAAGTATGTATTGCTGGAAAACACAAGGGCTGTGAGCATTAAAGCTGACATAACTGACACAGTAGTACACATTCAGCAATGGGCTGTACACCTGTGAGGTGTGGTGCACAGTACATGGCAACGTGCAGAACAGGTGCACAGAAATACCATGTTCATGGGTGCAGTGGTATAGAGGAGAAGGGGCTTCACCTAGTCACACAGCACATGCATCACACACATGTACACTGTTGCTAGCATGTATTGACTATAGCTGCACTGCATGCTGTTGGGTACCATATATTATGCATGTTGACAGAGGGGTAATAGGAGGACTGTGTGTACTAACATTGTGCAACCTCACCTGTATGTGTGTGTACGTGTCCTGGTGGGTAGTTAGTTTGTAGGGTCACTCTGGTTAAGTGGAGGGAGGTTGATACATGTAAGATTGTTTGTTTGCATGTGTGTGTGTGTTTGTGTGGTTGGCCATGTATGCAGATATGTGATTGTGGGGTTTCATACAGAAGTACCTTCTTCTGAAATCATGCAGTACATGTACATGGACTGCTCCATAACACACCAGGAATACTTGTCATGTGTGTAATCACAGGACAGCTGATAGTATAATATAGTCTGTAGCATGGAACAGGCATCGAGAGGGAAGGTAGACACCAGGTACACCCTTAATATCACAGTCAGCAGAGAGGTCACCTACAACCCAGTTATGTTGCATTACAGATGCATTGGCAAAGTACTAGTCAACACCAGGGAGTGTATCCAAATATTACAGTTGTCACATGATAGCCTGAATGAACAGCATATCTGGCATGTACTGAGCATTACATACACAACACACCAGTGTGTGATACTATGGATAGAACATAGTAGCCCACACATATAGGGGCCATGCTCATGATGTCTGGACATACCCAGGGTGAATACCGAATGACAGCAGTGAGGCCATCTAAAACCACTACACAAAGGTCAGGCAGGTAATGTAGTAACAGGTCTTGTGCTGTGACAACTTGTGTAAGCATTCAGAGGACAGATAGGTTCATGACTGGTATCAATGTGTGTATGTTAACAAGTGTGATGCAGGATGGGGTACCACATGGACATATACGTAGGAGTGTCTGTAAAGTCATGGACAGGTAGGTATTACGGAGGTGTGTGTGTACTGTTAGGCAATGCTGTACAGGTTTTAAAGTGCGTTTATTGTTTCCCCCAGAGGTGGCAAGGTGGGTCAGGGTGCCTTCTGCATGTAATCTGATGTTGGTGTCCATACAGACACCGAAGATGATGATAGTACTCATGGCGCAGGTGGGGTTGTCAGGGGCCAACACTGCTCCATCATTTGATATCCCCCTTTTAGCCACCCCATCCCCACTCACAGTTTCAGTGCATATACATACTCCACCAGTGGCCATAGCAGAGGGACAGCTGGCATTTGTTGGCAGTGCACAGGAAGGTGTGGTAACAATGCCTAATGTGTCTGGTCACAGCAGGCATAGCCGGATGTCCGGCAGGGCACCACATAGGCAGATGTCCCAGGCTGCTCATGGTAGGGCCGCTGGACTTCATGCCCTGGCAGAGACGACATAGCTGGTACCAGCAGGTACATGTTTCAGGTTGTCATGACGGTGCAGGCACGTATGGAATGTTACAGGGCTGCTCTCACATCTATAAGTGACACTGTGAACTGTCTGATGCCATACATGATTATACCGAGCTCATGGATAGACATGGTGAGATGAGGTCCCTCATCGGCCATGGTGTGTCCATGTTTGAATGTATGGTGGGGGTGTGGTGATGGCAGTGTGGACGTAGGCCAGCAACACCAACAGTTGGCAGTCAACGTGGATGTGCCAGGACACCTAGGGGCTCCTGTAGTGGCAGTATCAGCCCCAGTAGTGCAGGGGGGTGCTGTCCACACCACATCAGGCCACGTGCATGTGGTACTGGCCAGTCCCAGGAGGGACCGGGTACCAATGGACATTTGTCATCAGCAGGTGAGTAGCACATCGAGGCCTGTACCTGGATGTGTCCATGGAACCCCTGGCAGGCACAGTCCACGTGTCCATGGACGGAGGCAGTAAACTGCACACCCTACCAAGTATGGTCTGCAGCTGTCCATAAACATCTGTGTAGGGCAGCCACATGGCAGAACTGTGTGCATGCATACCCACACACTATACAAAACACACCTAGGGCAACCCCATACCTACACCCAACACAGCACCACACCCAGCTCACCATAGTACACCCCTCACCCACACACATGGTGTCAAATGTATCAAATGTATGGCCCACCCTCGGCATCTGGCACACCAACATCACACCCTGTGCATATGATGATACCTGTGCCACATCCCCGTCATCCATACCATAAATTCAGGTTTCAGGCTAATATGGTTCTGATGCACATAGTGACTGCACTACAGTGTACCACAGTACTGCAGTGTAACATGTTGCAAGGAATAAAGTGTAATGCATATATGACAGTGTAGCCATCCAGCAATGATGCATTATAGCTGTTAGTAACACTGGCTGATGGTGGTCTCTATACTGTCATCCATTTGTGTTGTAGGTGTACATGTGTCAGCACGAGGATGGTCTGCAGTCATATTCCACAACAGAGTATGGCACTGTGGTGACACCATGGCTGTGACATAGCTGGGGTACAGTTGAACATATGTCACAGGTTACTAAAATGGTTACTGCCTGTGCCACATGGACAGGTGGCCCGCTGGGGCGTGCATACTCTGCAACCTGATGTAGACCCAGCCACATACATGCACACTGTTACCTGGCAACACTGGGACTAGACCTCACCTAGCTATGTAGTGATACTGAAGTGTGTGGCTTACATTGCACACACACCACTCAGCGTTTAGGGTGAGGTTTGTCCCAGGTTACATGTTACATGCAGAACACCACCAGACAAGTACAGTGTGCTAATGGGGGATGAAATGGGTGTATATGGAAAATACGTAGTGTGACATACCTTCATATACATATTAACAGACACACATCTGACAGACCAGGGCCTATCGCTGCTAACTTGACCATGTGTCCAATGTGTTACAGGTAAGCTGCACACAGCACATGACCAACCGACCTGGATTGTGGTATCATTTACTTGTATGGTTGATGGTGACAGTGGTAACCACAACATGTTACATGGTACATGTACCGGGTGTACCTTAGTGTAATGACCATGTACAAAGCACCCACATCCCCCAGTGGATATTGTACTCCCTGAAACCCATGATGACACACTGCCATACCCACCATCACACACTGGCTGTGACTGATACAACCCACTGTATACCCCAACAGTGGTACAGGGATATGCACTGAACGCACATGAATGCATATGCCACACGCATAGCAGGGTGTTGCACTGTCATGCCTCACCTATGGGCAGCAACAACACTATCTGTACTACTGTGTGGCAATGGGTATTTTAATAGGAGTATGTGGCCTCGGAATGCTTTACCCTACAGATGTACGGACATGCACACATTCAAACACATGCCAGAACACAATGGGTATCCCATGCAAACACATGCCAGAACACAATGGCTATCCCCATGCTTATCAATCCATTTGGACAACATTGTTGTGCTGGTACTGCAAGGCTCGTGTAGCTGGTATAGAGAGAAGCTTAACACGGTACATGGAATATCCCACACAGCAGCAGCCACAACTGGACTATGGCAATGGGTGTTGCATTGGTTGCAAAGGCCCTCATGGAATATCCAAGTACAGGTGTGTTAACACACAGACACTGCTACACTTAGTCATGCACACATACATGTGTCAGTACAGGGAAGCATCACTGCAGATGGTCATAGCTGTGTACCTAGGTATCATCCAAGGAGAGACGGGTTGTGTCTACAGTGGTATCCAGCCACCTGCTAGGTGGTAGCAGGTAATCTATCGACAGCCACTACTGTGGTGAGAATGACATCCATTAGCCAATCCTCCAGGTGCATCCTGCACATGGCCACTGAAGTGATCAAGTTGACATGTATGCAACATGCATTACAACACACAGTTAGTGTATGTGATAGACCTGTTCCCAAGCATGTTCTGTTGACCGTGGTAGTGTAGTGGAGGTACCAGTGACATGTGGTGCATACAGGGTGACATCTCCTATATTTGTCGGATTTTACACAGCTGGCCAGACATGTCAGTGTCAATCAAGCTTAGGTTGCCTGTACATATCCCAGCTGGATACCTGCCATCTGTACAGGGACTGATGGTCATCAGCTTGGCAAGTAGCTATGCCGTAGGATGAGTGTGTTGACAGATAGACATTTGAGAATATGTATGTATGCCATAACTACATGTCAGAAGCCCTCACCAACATGTGCTGTACAGACGGTAGTCTACAGTTAATTCCACGTGCCCGATCATTACCCAGTAAAGGGTATATACTGTGACACAGCTCGCACACCAGGGATACAACAGGGAGGCCTCAGAATTCAGCTATGCCAGCAGGTGTGCATGTTGTCAGTACTACATTTAGCACTCTGCTCTTGCCTGGGCAAGCATGGTCACCAGTAGTACTGCCATGATACACGTACCCTGGGCTACTACCCCTGTATGTAACACATTCACACAGATAACACTCCTGTAAAGGCCTCATATATGTCTGTGTCCCACAAATCGCAGCCACACCCCTTGCTACTGTACTGACAGCACCGAGACACATGCGTTGTACATGGCATTACATAAACTTACAGATGTCATTAGCTTGCTATGTTATCAGACTAGGTGGTGTGAACTGGTTAGCAGGGCTAAGCCATGTTTAGCAGGTATCAACATTGCTGCAATATAACAGCTAAGCCCAGCAACAAAATCAATAGCCCTTGCAGGTCTTGATCCCAGGACCCAGTACACTAAAGTCACAACACTTAACCACTACGCCATGACCACTGTGAGGACAGCTGTTTTACCAATATAGCCGTCAATACACAAATTGAGTAGTATTGAACAATTGCCTTTACTTCCAAAACTGTGTAT
>NC_056743.1:507245195-507312695 GCF_019279795.1 Protopterus annectens
CAGAACTCCAGGTAGCAGCCTCCAGGATGTCCCTGGTAGGGGCTCCCCTGAGAAATGCTATAGAGGTAGATGTTGCCCTAATGAAATGTGTTCCGACCCCCAGAGGGGTTGGTTTCCCATGGTGCTTGTAGCAGAAATGGATGCAGTGTGCAATCAGTTTTGAAATGGCCTTGCCCTCTACCCCTTTTTCAAAGCTGACTAGTAACTGGTCAGATTGTCTCAAGGGCTTAGTCCTATCAAAGTAGAATCTGAGCTGTCTGTGCAAATCCATGGAGTGCAGGATCCTTTCCCCTTTATTTTGAGGATTAGGGAAGAAGGTTGGCAAATGGATGGATTGATTGAGAGCCACACTGGACACTACTTTAGGCATAAAGGAAGGGTTAGTCCTGAGGGAAACCCTGTCAGCATGGAAAATAATGAAGGGTTCCACAGCCGTAAGTCCTTGTAGCTCAGACATTCTTCTAGCTGAAGTGATGGCCAGAAGCAAGGCTGTTTTACAAGAGAGGAATTTTAACTCTGCTGATGCAGCAGGTTCAAAGGGGAGAAGCATGAGCTTTTCCAGTACAAAGTTAAGGTCCCAAGCACGCGAGGGTGCTCTCCTTGGTGGCCTTAAGTTGTTTGCCACTCTCAGGAACTGTTTGATAAGAGGGTGCGAGAAGAGAGGTGGCTCAGTGTTGTAATGAGCAGAAATGGCTAAGGCATGTATCTTAATGGAGGAGAAGAACAGGCTTTCGTGGAGTAGATCTGCTAGGTAATCCAGGATAAGAGATAAACAGGGCAGTGTTGTGTCCTCTCCTTTAGACTGAATCCATGAGCAGAACCTTTTCCACTTATCAGCATAGGATTTTCTAGTACTGGGTCTTCTGGCTTCAAGAATGACGTCCAGCACCTGTTTGTATACGGTTGCTGGGGGAGAGTTCAAGGAATAAGCCAGGCTGCAAGATTTAGGGTTTGCAGTTGTGGATGCAGAATCTATCCCTCCCCTGCTGAGAGAGGAGGGATGGATTCTGGTGTAGGTGCCAGGGTGCACCAATGTCAGGCTGCACAGGAGTGGGTGTACCAGTGCTGGCGTGGCCAGTCTGGGGCAATCAGAATTGTCCTTGGTCTGTCCTGTTTTATCTTGAGTAATACTCTTGAAAGGAAGGGCAGAGAGGGAAGGCATAGACAGAGATTTAACCACTAAAAAGATAGGGCATCCACTTTCCAGGCCCTGCTGTGAGGATTCCTGGTGCAGAATTTGCTGAGCTGGTGGTTGTAGGGGGAGTCAAAGAGATCCACCTCTGAGGTCCCTCATTTCTGAATCAGAAGGTTGAAGGTGCTGTGCTCCAGTTGCCACTCATGTGGGTCTAGGATATTTCTGCTCAAGTCTTATGCCAGCAAGTTTTGTTTGCCTTGCAGGAATTGAGGTTGCAGATGGACTTGAATGTCCAAGGCCGTGTTCCACAGGGCCATGGCTAGCCTGCAGAGTGGGCAGGAATGGGCTCCCCCCTGCATGTTGATGTACCACATAACTCTGGTGTTGCCTATTTATATTAGCAGTTGTCCTGGAAAGATTAGGGATCGGAAAGCTGTCAGGGCACTCCGTACCACTAGCATCTCTTTTTGATTGATGTGCAGATAAACTTGACTTTGGCTCCAGTGGCCCTGAATACATTTTCTGTCTATGTGTACTTCCCAGGCATAGTCTGATGCATCTGTGGTTAGGGTCTGGGTGGCCTGGGGTTGAGTAAATGTCAGTCTCTTGTTGTGGTTGCATGCTTCTGCCCACCAGAGGAACTCTGTCCTTGGGGTATGATAGGAATGACTGTTTCCAGGTCCTGAGAATGTTGGCACCAAAGACTTAAGTGCCACTGGAGTTTCCTCATATGCAGTATTGCATATGGAATCAGCAGTATACAGGAAGCCATGAACCCTAGGGCTTGCAGTATTTTTCTTGCAGATAGCTGGGTTCTGGTGGTCATTTGTTTGAAGTAGAATGTCAGATAGACTTGTTTTTCTAAGGTGAGGAATGCCATCTGGGAAGTTGTCTCCAAGCTTGCTCCCAGGAATACAATCTTTTGACTGGGTACCAGTCTTGATTTCTTTTCGTCTATGGTGTACCCCAAGGAAGCGAGAAGGTTTTTCACAAATGTCAGGTGCTGCAGCAGCAATTCCTGACTGTCTGCCTGAATCAGGCAGTTTAAATTTGGATATTCCTCTGCCTGCAGTATGCAATGGCTGGAGCCAGGCATTTTGTGAATACTCTGGTCACAGCAGATAAGCCAAAGGGAAGTGCAGAAAACTGATAATGCATAGACCTTGCCCTGAAATGTAGATGCTATGTGCAGGATTCCCTTATGGGGATACGCAGATAGGCTTCTTTTAAGTCTAGGGTGACTAACCGGGCATCCTTGGCTAGCACAGGAAGAAACTGTTGCAGGTTAAGCATTTTGAATTTTGGTACCACCAGGAAGGTGTTGAGAATGGAAAGATCCAGGATTGGGCACCAAGAGCCCTCTTTCCTGGGTACCAGGAAGAGTCTGGAGTAGAACCCTTGACCCTTCTGTTCTACTGGAACCGAATGAATAGCTCTGACATTGAGCAGGGAAAGTACTTGGTTTTGAGCCTCTGCCCACTGATTTGGAGGAAGGTCTGGAAGCCTGCTTGGGGTTGGCAGTGAATGGAAATAAAATTTGTACCCCTGGGATACAATGTTGAGGACCCACCAGCCCTGAGTGATGGACATCCAGTTTTTTGCATGAAGGGCAAGTTTTCCTCCTAGGGGCACAATCAATTGGGCAGGGCTGGGGAGTGGAGTAAAGAAGTCATTGTGAGCTTTTTCCATAAAGAGGTGGCTTACCACTCCCTACTTCAGGGGTAGGGGCACTTAATTGCTTAGATCTCTGCATACCCTGAGACTGTAGTCTGGGTGGTCTGTTTCCCCTGGGTCTGGTTTGAGAAGGCCTGGAGGGGGCTGGGAAGGGCCAGTGTTTGGAAGGGCAATGCCTACTGAATCTAGGGGGTTGCACTTGTAAAAATTCTTTAACAGTCTGCATAGACTTGGCTTTTTCTTCCTTCTTTTTAAGAACCTCTGCTGCTCTGGTGTCAAAGAAAAAGTCCTCAATCAAAGGAGCATCTAGTAACTTTGATTTGACATGGTCTGGCAAAGTCTGCTCCTTCAGCAAAGCATATCTTCTCAGTACAGAGCCAGTGACAGCTGCCTGGCAAGATGCTTCTAGGGCGTCAAAGCCACACTGCAAAGTATGCTTGCTGACTTAGCTTGCAGAGTGCATAAGCTCCTGCAATTCTTTATTTTCTGCACAGTCCGAAAAGGTTGCCACTTTTGGTTTAGTAAGTTACATAATATGTTGCTGGTACTTCAGCGTGTGGAAATGACAATTCAATGCCCTACTAGCAAGAGTTGCAGAGGTACATACCCTCTTACCCAATCTGTCCAAAGCTCTGGAATCCCTGTCCAAAAGGGTGGGATTCTTGGCTGTAGTAGCCTTGATACCTTTAGGCCCCTGGGAAATGGTCTCTGGGTCAGCAGTAGGATTCTTGAAAAGAAATTTGTGCGTGTCAGGTACTCTGTATTACCATCTGGTTTCCTAGGGGCAGGAGGTAAAGTGTCAGGAGTAAGACCGGATTCCATAAAAACATCATCCACAACATCCAGGACAGGGGGTATTGCTAAGGGCCCGTGTTGAGGCAACTCTAGAAATTCTCCGAATCTCTTTTTGGACTGAGGATAATCTTGGCATTCCCAGTGGAAATGCTCTCGTAAGGTATGCAAGGTTTCACCAAAAGAAAAATCCTCTGAAGGGGAGGCAGAAGGAATAGATTCCTCTGAATCAGAATCCTCATAAGCAGATAAAGACATGTCTTCATAATCAAAAATTTCAGAGTCATCGGACTCCTGGTCTATAGAAGCTGAAGGGGACTGGACTCGTCTCTTAGCATGGGAAGGCTGACTTCCCCTAATCAGCATAATAAGGTCTTCAGCCATTCTAAGCATTAGCTTTTGTGGCATGGAAGCAGGTGCGTGTGCTTTGGTCGTCCATTTTCTAGGCGTAGCGCGTACTCTGGGACTACGAAACTTGGTCGTTTTTGGTTAAAAAAGTCATCGGTTTGAGTCTAACATCAGTTGAGTGAATAACCGCCTTAGAAGCCGGTGCCTGCTCAGCGGCTCCAGACCCATCCAAGGTAGAAACATCTGCATTCCATAGTCGAAGAAGAGTCTTGCGGCATACCAGACTCCGAACGGGTCTCAGTAGAGGCCTGCAAATCCATTGATGTGGGCATCAGGGGCTGCGAAAGTACCTCAGTGAGTACCGGCAGACTAGTAACTAGCTTAACGGAAGCGCTGTCATCAGTTTTGGACCTATGCCGTCTGTCTCTGTGTTTATCTTTACGTTTTTTCGGAATATCGGTAGTTGGATGGCTTACCAAAGCCATTTCAGAACATGGAGATTGAGAGCGAAAGAATTTAGCGACAAAGAGCCCGACGACAAATGGTTTGGGTGTTAAATAAGGCACAAAACCAACAGCAAGGTACGTAGTGGTCTGGGCTTAAACAGGTTATGCAGTAAGAATGAAAATCTGAGGCATTTGCTTTCCACAGGCAAGACAATTGTTAACTTGTTCTGATATCGGTTAGAGCAAGAAAAAAGGATCCCCAACAGGGTACTTAGCTTTAGAAGACTTCATGATTATTAAATTCGTAAACGAAAATTCAGGTAGTGGCCGAGCGGCACTTGCGAACTGCTTCTGCTTCGGGCTCCTCGGCAAGAAAGACTGGCGTAATGGCGTTGCCTGCCTGTTTTTATACCCCTGATGATCTGAAGTCAGTCCTGGTGCGACAGCATCCGGCGCAGAAATACTAAGTCTCTGGTATTCGGGCCAACTGAGGGCTACCTGCAGGCAGACAACCCAAGATAAATGACTACAACAGTGAAACACGAAGAACATTTGTACAGAAAATAAGAAAATGTTAATGACATTACAGAAAAGGTTGACAATGTTGCAAAACTGCTTCATTAACATTTCTACAGTATACATTTCAATGTTTATGTTTTGCAAGATTTACAAATGAAGAGTTATTTTAAGAATGTACAACATATGACGCACACCTGAAACACAGCTTGCAGCAAGTGAGCAAGACAGAGAACAGCCGGTGTCTGTAGAGAAAGCAGTAAATCAGAACAGCATTACTATACTTAAAATGTCAGCTGCTTTAGTGAGGGGAGTACAGATGGAGAGAACAGGCGAACAAAGGGACAGAGAAATTGGAGGAGAACTAAGGTACATATTTATAGTAAATCTCATTACTGGATGGGAAGCCTTTTTAGGAAGGTACAGTTCAAGGCCACAAATACTTGACCAAGTAGTAGAATCAGATTACCTGCAACTATGTGAATGATTTGCAACATGATGCTTTAAAACAGTGATGGTGAACCTTTTGGGTTTGGTGTGCCAAAAGCTGCTGGCAGAAAATAATTCAGTGCACTTCACATGTACAACGAATGCAAAAGCAGTGCCTTTGGTAACTTAGGTGTTGGTGATCGCTGGCATGTGACCCAAAACGTCGTAGCATGTGTCACCTTTGACACTGTCACAGTTTCACCATCACTGCTTTAAACAGTAGCATTTTTACTTTTTCAGATTTTGGGACAAGGGTTTTGAAGTGAACTGGACACAGATTAACAAGTTTAGGCGGAAAAGTGGAAACACTATATAGTCACTGCAAATGAGTTGTGTGGGATGAGCAAAGATGGTGCACTAGTAGGGAAGAATGTTTTGGGTGAAAGCCTAACCACAACAAATGGAAAGGATTTAATTTCACAAGCAACATACACAGTAGTCTTACAGTGTGCTGAATGAAATTTTTCAGAGTTTTCAGGTCAGCAAGTCTTGTGAATCACAGGAATTTCGAATGTTGTTTTATTCAAACAGAAGTTCTAATATTTTATTAGTCAATTAAATGGGACTGAGGTGGGACTACGTGCAATTGTGGACGAGTGTTAGGGTCAGTGCTAAGTAAGAGGAAAGGTTGTGTGGTGTATGTTGGTTAAGTTTAGGGTAAGGGTTAAGTAAGGAGACAGGTTTAGTGTGTGTGCTTTCTAATGGGTTACTGCTACAGTAAGGGCTATGGAAAGGAATACGTTTTATAGTGTGTGTGTGTGTGTGTGTGTGTGTGTGTGTGTGTGTGTGGGGGGTGTTTATGAATATTTTTTTTTTAGTATGTCTGAGTTTGATATGTGAAATTGGCTGTGTTTTTGAGTGTGAATTTGACAGATGCAGGTTAGGATCAGCGTAAGGGCTATGTAAGGGCGTACATTTTATAGAATGTGTGTGAGGAGGAGGGTGTTGTGTGTTAATGACTTTTTTTTGGAGTATGTCTGTGATTTTGATAACATGTGAATTTGGCTGACAAGACTGTGTTTTTGAGTGTTAATTTCAGTGCTGCAAGTTAGGATCAGAGTAACGCTAGGTTAGGGTACAGATGTAGTATTTTGCATGTTGTTAGTACATTTGTCCAAGTGCCTTGTGTAGTGGTACTGTGAGGGAAAACAGTTTTCAGAAGCTAACACAATGTTAGGGTGAAGCTCCTTCTGCCCATCTTACTCATGCATGCTAACCCCACACATTAACGTCTGCAAAACCATTTCCTTAACAGTATTGCTATTGATACAAAATTGGTCTGAATTTATTGTTAAAGTTAAGCAATCAGAAAAGGAAACTATTTTGTTTCCTTTTTTCTCCATTAGGATTTCAGACTTTTTATTCTTTGATTCTGTGTGTTTTCAAAGCGCCAGTATCAATTCACTGCATTTTGATGCTTCTGCACTTCAGCAAGGTGTCATGGATTTGTATAAGTGTGCACAGGAGCAAATACACGCATACACACGCACACTATTCTAACAGTACGCCAGCGCTCCTACCAGAACTGGGTGAAACACCCTTGTCAAAGAACACAAGGCCAACTTAAAATGCAGAGGCAATACCATGATAAACCAGGTCTACATCACTTTGTCGAATGAACTATTTATCGAATACCTCTTCATCTAACTATTTATCAAAACTTAATCCAGCAAACGCTTGTTTTAGCGAATTTTTTCCCCAGGGAGAAAAATTAGTCGGCCAACTTGGAGACCATCACGAAAAACACAAAATTTAAAACCTACCCAGGTGGGAAGGGGCTGCACCCCCAGTATCCCCCACATCCCCCTAACTAAATATACCAACTCAAGAGATTGCACTCAAGTGGGGAAAATGGCAAACTCCCAATGATGGCCAACTCATTTTTCTCCCTGGGAAAAAATTTACTAAAACAAGTGTTCGCTGGATTAAGTTTCAATAAATAAAGTTCGATGAAGAGGTACTTGATAACTAGTTTGTTAGACAAAGTGATACGGACCCGATAAACCAGCATGCAATGCAGAAAGCCCTCTGTTTACCCAGAACACACTGGCACACCTTCCCTACTGTTGTGCCAAAGTGGTATCCGACAGAGACTATTAGATTTTTCTACTCAGTGGTACCACTGCTCATTGAAACCCTACATGCATTACTTGTCAAGCATCATCATATACTTCCATTCCAGAAGACATGAGCACTACTTTTCTCAGTCCTTATAGCATGTGTAGTTCTTGGCATAGCTTGAAGAATCTTCCTTCACTTAACTTGCTGCCTTAATTTCAAACAAATTCTAGAATTCCAGTATTTTCATTTTGTCAGCTTACTACCCCGTTCAGTAGGCAAGAGTCTAGACACTCGAACCAGACAAACCACTCAAAACTAAATCTAAAAAAATACCATATCACAGTTTACTGTTGTCAGCCATGTCCTTTATGTTATTTAAGTCGCTATACACTACTAATGACATGGAAAAAAATCTTAACGCCATACATAAGTTCAACATCCCATAACATGCAATGCAATGGGCACCAGAGAATAAATGAACAGCTTTGACTGATGACATCATCCAAGAAGCTAGCCTCTCACTAGTTCAGTATCAAAAGTCTGAGCCAATGGAGACTGCAAAAAGCAGGGCACTCTGCTTAAACTGTGGCAACATATGTATTTTTGCTTAAACTGTGGCAACATATGTATTTTTGCTTTAAACAGAAGCAGTTGAAAAGTAGAGAGAGATTTACTTTTTTTTTTTAAATGCTGTTGAAATTAACATTTCATTCCCTGATACTTTTCCCTTCATGTTCAACACCACTATTTTCACAACATATGTTTGCTCAGCTATAAATAAGCTAATGTGTTACAAATGAAGCAGTAAACTTCTCATATCCCATTTTACTCTGTGGTTGATATACTTCTATAAGTTCCTGCTTTCACTTTATAATGATTCAATGTAATGTAAAGTTTGAATAAGTAGCCTTGTTTTCTATTTATGATTCTACATTTTAATGCCTTTCTGAAACAACATACTTGTTTGTAAAATGTTTCCATAACATACTCTAATCATTAAGCAAGCAATAATGCCTGACAGGGTATGTTAATATCTAATTAATGCCTGCCCAGGGGTATTATGAGGCCAGACACCACAGGCGGAGGGCCACTACACCCCTGGAAGGGCATTCATTACACATCAACACATACCCTGGAGGGCATTACTGGGCTTAGAGAATGGTCTATCTGTAAAACTGTTGTGTTTTACTTGCTTATTTATTTATTTACTTAATTTTTTTATATATTTTTTGTACTTAAAAAATAAAAGTGTAAAATAGTTCCTCCCCCTAATGTTTCAAACTTGCTGTAGGATGTTAATGGTGGTGGAGGAAGCATTTTACATCAAATATATATATATAAAAAAAAAAAAAAAAAAAAAAAGTAAAAACAAATTTACATACGGTCCATTCTCTCTCCCCTACAAACACACACAGTCTCTTCTACTTTCAGATAAAACATATACAATCTCCTCTGATTTTATAGACACATCCACTCACACAAGATCACTTTCTCTTTGTCTCTATCTCTCACACACACACACACACACACACACACACACACACACACACACACACACACACACACAGTCTTCTCCACTTTCATTCATGCATTCACTCACACAACCTCTCTCTCACACAATCTCCTCTACTTTCCTGCACACATTCACATACATGCAGACAAACACACTTCTGTTTCACTCAATCGATCTCTCTCTGTCTTACTCACACACACAAATGTTTTCTCTCTTGTTGTTTTACACTCACTAATACAGCAAAAGAGCTGCTTAGCAAATGTAAAACAGCTCGCTCACTCTGACTGACATGCACGCATACACAAGCGCACTTTTTTGCTGTTGTCTTCTTTTTTTATATTTTACACTCGCTAAACAGCAAAAATGCTGCTTAGCTAGTGTAAAATAATGCTGGCCATTCCATTTTCTCAGTCAGAGCTGCATGGCAGCTTGATATGCTGCCGTGAAGCTGCGGACTTGATTTTCGGCGGGCATTAGTGTACATTAATAGTCTCAGGGTACTGATGTACAATTTGCCCATTGTCTAATCCTTTGTAAATGCCTACTAAAATTTTGCTGAGTATGTACTCTTGAATAAAATCTGACAAGAGTCCACCTGGATCATTGCCCTGACATAAGCAACAATTTCAAATAAACAAATTAAATCACTGAGCTACTAGTATTACTTTACCTACTACAGGTCTACTCTGCTGGGAGTAGAAGCACGACACTTTCCTTACACAAAAGGATAATTTGGTAATATTAGCCTTTACATGATCTATGCGGCACTGGAAATTGAGATTTTGGTCAATCCACAGACCAAGGTATTTAAAAACCTGTGTTGTCTCTAGCAGCTCTTAGTTGTTGGAATGTACATGTCAGTTTACTGGTATAGACGAAGAGTTGCAGCTGAATTCCAAACAGGAGTGCTTCTGCTTTTCCTGAATTCAGGTGGAGGTTTGTACTTTCAAAGACAGACAATGTTAGTGGGAATGGGAGGCTGGATCTGTAAATGACCATTTCATCTACATAAAGGGATCACTGACTGTTTAGGACATAAATGGTCATTGCTGGATTACTGTGTGCCACTCTTGCCCCGTTAATTTCAATGGGAATACCTTCAAGATAAGCCATCTTACTGTTGCAATCTTCTGTTATCAGACCCATAACTGAATACAGCACTCTCTTTGGTATGTGTAAATCCAAGCGCATCACTAAACTGGAAAGACCACAACTATTTCCAAATCGACAAAATTGAAGGACATAAATCCTTCATCTGCCTTGATGGATTAGCACAACTGTCCATAAACTGAGTAGCCTTGCATCTTCTTCAAGAGAACCCCCATCTCTTGCTCTTCTTTTTAGTCATGAAAGACCCATTCATATTAACCTTCTATTTCTTCACAAAGTATTAGCTGTTCAAAGAGCAAAATTCTTCTTTATGCTTCCCCTTTAGACTTCTGCTATATAACTTAGAAAAAGAAGTTGAAACCCCACTAAAAAAATTCCAAATGACACTGCCACAGACATGGATAATCCTCACCCTTGTTTCCTTCATGCTCCCCACTATTTATCATGTGTACAATATTTCAGTCCTATCTTGACACCTGCAATGTGGTCTACAGAATTTCAGTGCTACTTGTACACCCAGTGCGGAAAAAAAGCAATAGTAAAACCTCTTTTGAAAGAGCAAAAGCTTAACTCCTCATCTGGAATTAGGCCAATTACCATCCTTCAGACATTAGAAACTGCTTTGAAAATATATCACAGGGATCTAAACCTGGTCATCACAATGAACAAAACATGCTGGAGGGATAGGCTCCTGACCCATAGACTCCCCCATACTCTGGAATAGACTGCCTATACATGTCAAGCAAAGTGCCTCCTTGGCCCTCTTCAAAAGGAACCTTGACTATTGGATGGGAGATAGGAAATTCACCCCGGGGATCATGTCAGTCGTCCTGGTAGACAGGGGTCCAGGGGAAGTAAATATTGTGGGAAGAAATATCCAGGGAATTGTTCTGGCTAGGCTTGTACCAAAAATATTCTACTTTGTCCAGGCACCAACACACCTTCTGAAAATGGCAGAAGCAGAAATTACAGTAGTATGGCGTCAAACAGATAAAATTCTAAAAAAAAAAAAAAGAAAAAAAAAAAAACATGGAAAGGAGAATTCTTGCTATGAGTACTTTATGAACCTGCTCAAATCTTTTGATCCCTCTCTGCTTCTTGATACCTTCCTGATCACTGGCATTTGTTCAAAGTACACCTTTTGGTTTAAAGAAGACATTTCAACCAGAACCTATGTCAAAACAGCCTCCTCCATCTCCGATACCAACAAACTCAGTCAAGTACTAAGAGTATCCTTTCCAACTCCCCTTCTGTTTTCATACGCAAAAAAAAAAAAAAAGAAAAAAAAAAAAGACTACACACTAAATTGGCACCATCATAAAAAGTCTAGGGATAATGGTAAGCAACAATTTAAACTCTGTCCAGTATGCTATCTACCAAAGTCAGGAAAAGCATATCCTGCAGGTCATTTAAATGTAAAGACATGTCCAGCTACTCGGTGGATATTACTTTTCCACTTTATATAGTTTGCAGAACTGACCTATTTGTTTAAATAGTTAAGTACAGTAGCCAAACCACCTTTTGAAGGCATGGCAAGGACCATAAAGTCATTCATACCTGAACATTTTACAAATGAACATAAAGGCATTAATGAATACATAAATACATGCAAAAAGTACAGTTGTGTACACTTAACATAAATGTAGATGTTAGAGTATATTCACTGCTGCAGTCATCACCTGTGGGTTATCCCTGCTGTGGTAGTCCTCAGCCGGCCCAAATACAAGTAAATGTTTTTCTGCATCAGCTGCTGTCGCCTGTACACTGATATCAGGTCGTCAGTGCTATAAAGCAAAGCAGAAGACACCATTACATCAGTTTTTCTTGCCCTAACCATTCAGAAGCTCCAGGAAATATGGCAAAGTAGTCCTGGCTGTTAACCACCCCAAGAAGCTTATTTCTCCCTAATGAAAGAGGATATAGGGAGGTAGGAGGGATGGAAAAGTACAGTTTCGTACCTACCATAAATGTAGATGTCCGATGGACATGCAACTGCAGTCATAACATGTGGGTTGTCCTGCCTCAGGCAGCCCTCGGTCGGCCGGATTCCAAAGTCTGGGTCCGACGTCGGCTGATGTCACATTTCTCTCCGACGTCAGAGCGGCTGGAGTACATAAGCATCAGCCGACGCCATTTTCTTCAGTGTTTCTTGCCCCAGATGCCAGGTGCCCTCCAAGGAAGGCTGTAATCAAATTGGAAGACAAAAACAGGATTCCAAACAAGTAAATGAGCAATAAAACAAATACACCATAACAGATATCCCCAGCTAAGAGAAACAGGGATAGGAGTGGACCCTAGGCATAGAGGGGTATGGAGGGTGGAAAATCGACTGCAGTTGCATGTCTATCGGACATCTACATTTATGGTAGGTACAAAACTGTACTATGTCCTTCAAGAATGCAACTGCAGTCATAACATGTGGGTAGAATACCATAGCTTAGCTGGGGAGGAGGAATGCTCTAGGAAAAAGATGGTGTGGCAATCAAACCCTGCAGGACTGCCGAAGCAAAGCTTGCTCTGGATCTGGAGTATAGAGGGAGATTGTAGTGTTTGGAGAATGTATGCACGGAGCTCCATGTAGCAGCTTATAGAATGTCCTTAGTAGGCACCCTTCTTAAGAATGCTGTAGAGGTGGCTGTAGCTCTGGTGGAATGTGGTCTGACATTGGCTGGAACAGTCTTTCCATGAAAGGAATAACAGAATCTGATGCAATGCCCAATCCATTTTGAAATAGTCTGTTTTGAGATTGCTTTTCCTTGTACTGCAGGGGCGTAAGCTACAAAAAGTTGTTCAGACTTCCTACTGGTCTTGGTTCTGTCCAAGTAGTAACAAAGTTGTCTGTGAATGTCCAAGGTATGCAACAGTCTTTCCCCCCTGTTCTCAGGATTGGGGAAGAAAGCAGGCAGATGAATGGCTTGATTTAAAGAAACCCTAGATACCACCTTTGGCATAAAAGTAGGGTTGGTCCTTAATGAAACCCTGTCTCTGTGAAAAATAATAAAGGGTGGTATTGCCATTAGGGCCTGTAGCTCCGAAATCCTTCTTGCTGTTGTAATTGCCAACAGGAAAGCTGTCTTCCATGAGAGAAATTGCAAGTCAACTGAAGCTGCTGGCTCAAATGGAGGTAGAGTCAGTTTTTCTAGGACAAAGTTGAGGTCCCAGGCTGGAAATGGGGCCTTTCTTGGTGGCTTAATGTTCTTGATTCCCCTGAGGAATTGCTTTAGTAAAGGGTGTGAAAAAACAGGAGGATCAGTGTTGTATCTAGCTGAAATAGCTGATGCATGAATCTTTATGGAAGAATATGAGAGACCGTTCTTCAACATATCTGCCAAATATTCCAAGATGAGTGGGATGTTCAACAATGATGCATCATGTCCCTTGCTGGTATTCCAAATGCTGAATCTTTTCCACTTTGCTGAATAAACCTTTCTGGTGGATGGTCTTCGAGCCTCGGTTAGTATCCACTGTACTTCCTTGGAGAGAGATAGGCTGAAGTTATTTATGGGATCTCCCAGGCTGTTAGCTGCAGTGTCTTTAGATTTGGATGCACTGTTTCGAAGTTGTGTTGAGTCGGAAGTAGAGGCCATTGGGGAAGGGCCCACCTCCTGGTGTGACATATGCTCCGTAGTAATGGGTACCAGTGTTGTCTTGGCCAGTCCGGAGCTATTATGATTCCTTTCGGTCTCTGCTTTGATCTTTAGTAATACTGAGGTCATCAGTGGCAGAGGTGGAAATGCATAGATTGTTAGGGAGTTCCAGTTGAATGAGAGGGCATCTATTTTCCAAGCTTTCAGATGGTATGTCCTTGTGCAGTATTTTGGCAGAAGATGATTGAGATGAGAGGCAAATAGGTCCACTTCTGGCTTGCCCCATGTCGAAGTGAGTTGTCTGAAGGCCTTCGGATGTAACCTCCACTCGTGTGTATCTGTGAAATTCCTGCTTAGGCTGTCCGCCAACACATTGTCCTTTCCTGGAACAAACTGGGATTGTAACTGGATGTTTAGGCTCAGTGACTTCTCCCAAAGATGCATTGTCAGTCTGCAAAGGGGGTAAGAGTGGGTGCCCCCTTGCTTATGTACCACATTACAGTGGTGTTGTCTGTCCGTATCAGTAAATGGCCTTGCTGGAGTTAGTTTTGAAAAGCCTCGATGGCATGCATTACTGCCAGCATTTCCTTTTGGTTTATATGCAGATGTGTTTCCTTTGGAGACCATTGTCCTTGTATACACCTGCCTTCCATGTGCGCCCCCCATCCAAGGTCTGAGGAGTCTGTGGTCATGGTCTGTGTTATCTGTGGTTTTTTGAATGACATACCTGTGTTTGCCTGGCTCACCGAGGCCCACCATAGGAATTCCTTTTGTAGGCATGGAATGAGCGGTATGATTGTCTCCAAGTTGTTGCTGTGTTGAGACCAAATACTTTTTAGGTACCATTGAAGCTTTCTCATGTGTAGCCTTGCTAATGGAACCAGGAGAATGCAGAATGCCATGTAACCCAGGGCCTGTAGGAATCTCCTTGCAGTCATCTAGGTGAGTTTTGCTAAGCCTTTGAAATAATGAGTTAACTTCTCTTGCTTGTCTTCTGTCAGGTAAGCCATCTGAGAGGCTGTGTCTAGTTTGGCTCCTAAGAAGATTATTTGCTGGGATGGCTGCAGTCTTGACTTTTGGAAGTTGACTGTATCCCAGAGCTTGAAGTAATCGTATGACATAATCCAGGTTTTTTGTCAACATCAATTTGTCGTCCGCTTGTATGAGGCAGTCGTCCAGGTACGGGTAAATTTGTATCCCCTGGAGCCTGCAATGAGCAATTACCGAAGCCAGGCATTTTGTGAATACTCTGGGCGCAGTAGATAAGCCAAATGGCAATGCTGAGAATTGATAACGCTCTGGCCCTGCAAGAAATCTGAGGTATCTTCTGCAGTTGTGTCTGATAGGGACATGCAGGTATGCCTCCTTGAGGTCCAGAGTAATCAGCCAAGACCCCTTGCCCAGCATGGGAAGGAGTTGCTGTAGAGTCAGCATTTTGAACTTTGGTACTATGAGAAAGGTGTTTAATGTGGACAAGTCCAGTATTGGTCTCCATTGAGATTCTTTTCTTGGAACAAGGAACAGTCTTGAGTAAAACCCCTTGTCTTGTTCTTGTTGTGGAACTCTTTCGATTGCTTTCATCCGGGTTAGCAGAGTGATTTGCTTGATAGCCTCTGCCCTCTTTAGAAGTAATGTGCTTTGTTTTGCTGGCTGCCTTAGCTCTAGTGTAGGCCTTAATAGACATGGCCATAGGAGGCCTGGCAGCTCCACGTGCATGAGTGACCTTGTCTACAGCAATGGTCTCGGGAATTTCCTCGGTTTCGGTATCCAGAGGAAAATCGATAACTGGCGTCGGAGTGATGTCCGGAATCGGAGTCGTTGGTAATGCGGTGTCTTCGGTTCGGAGCGGTGGAGAGACAGTCTCAGAGGGAACCGGAGCACTCGCGCTAGGTTTTGGCGTGGAGTCGGTGGTAGACGCGGGCCGAGGATGTCGGTCCCGGTCTTTTCGCTTTTTGGGAGTTTGCGAGGTCGGAAGATCCGACGACATGTTGTAAGCAAATTTATCGGCGAATAAGTCTTCAGCGAACTCCGCCCGGCGCCTGAGAGTGCGCTTGTTGAAGCGAGCACAGGCTACACAGGCCGAGACGTCGTGGTCTGGGCCCAGGCAAGGAAGACAGTAAGAGTGGAAATCCTTATGAGGTATTTGTTTACCACAAGAAAGACAATTGTTAACTTTTTCAGTTATTTCTGACATCAGCTGAGGCAAGAAAAGGTCCCCAACGGGGTACTTAGCTTTTTTGATGACTTTGGAATCGAAGAATACAGGAGCTGACCGACCGGCACTTGCGAACTGCTTCTGCTTCGGGCACCGCGCGGCAAGAAAGTCTGAAGAAAATGGTGTCGGCTGATGCTTATGTACTCCAGCTGCTCTGACAGAGAGAAATGTGACATCAGCCGACGTCGGACCCAGACTTTGGAATCCGGCCGACCGAGGGCTGACTGAGGCAGGACAACCCACATGTTATGACTGCAGTTGCATTCTTGAAGGACATCCAGGACTGCAACAGTGAATACACTTGAACATCTACATTTATGGTAAGTGTGCACAACTGTACTATGTTCTTTGTGTTTCTCTGTTGCAGTCATCACCTGTGGGAAGATTCTCAAAGCTGAAGAGAGGGGTGGCAGGATTAGTTAGAGATCTAGGCATGGGTAAGGAGGCCCTGCAGAACTGCAGATGCAAACCCTGCCCCAGCCTCAGAGAAGAGAGGAAGGTGGTAATGCTTTGTAAAGGTATGGACCGAAGTACAGGTGGCAGCTTCCAAGAAGTCCCTGGTGGAACTCCTCTGAGGAATGTTGTGAAAGTGGAGGCTGCCCTAGTGGACTGGGCATGAAGAGACTTAGTGGGTGGTTTCCCATGAAATCTGTAGCAGAAATGGATACAGTGTGATCTCCACATGGAGATAGTCTGCTTGGAAATGGGCTACCTCTCTGCCCCTAGGGAAAAACTGACAAGATGTTGACCCGCTTTACTGAAGGGTTTAGTACAGTCCAGGTAGTATCGTAGCTGCCTGTGCACATCCAGGGAGTGCAGATTTCTTTCCCCACTGTTTTGAGGATTAGGGAAGAAGATAGGCAGATGGATGGCTTGGTTGACAGTCACATTAGATACTCACCTTGGGCATAAAGGAGGGGTTAGTCCCAAGGGAAACCCTGTCTGCATGGAAAATGATGAAGGGCTCAGTGGCCATTAGGGCCTGAAGTTCAGAAACCCTTCTGGCTGAGGTGATAGCTAGCAACAAAAGCAGTCTTCCAGGAGAGGAATTTTAATTCTGCTGAAGCAGCAGGTTCGAAGGGTGGTAAGTTTAGTTTTTCCAGAACATAATTAAGATCCCAGGCTGGCAAGGGAGGCCTTCTGGGAGGTCTGATATTAGAAGCCCCTCTGAGAAATTGCTTAATCAAAGGGTGAGAATGAGAGAACAGGGGCTGGTCTGTATTAAACAGAGCTGAAATGGCTAAGGTGTGGATTTTAACAGAACAGAAGGAGATGCCACTATTAAGTAATTCTGCTAGATAGTCCAGGATAAGAGGGACAGAAGGTTGTGAGGAACTGGCCCCTCTGGATTGACACCAGCAGCAGAATCTTTTCCATTTCCCTGCATAAGATCTTCTGGTGCTGGGCCTTCTGGCCTTTGTGATAATGTCTAGGACCTGCTTGCTTAGCAAGATCCCTTCTCTTACCTTGGGAGTATAAGCCATGCTGATAGGTTGAGAGTCTGCAAATCTGGGTGAAGCATCCCCCCCCCCCCCGATTGAGTCAAGAGGCTTGGGATCTGGACAAGCTGACTGGGAGAATGTGACGTCAGGCTGCGCAGCAAAGGGTACCAATGTTGTCTGGGCCAATTTGGAGCAATGAGGATGGCCTTGGGCCCCTCCTCCCTTATCTTGAGGAGTACCTTGGGAATAAGCAACAGAGGGGGGGAAGCGTACACAAAGAGGGAGTTCCAAGGAAAGTCAAGGCATCCACCTTCCATACTAGGTGGTGATACTCCCTGGTGCAAATTTTCTTTAGCTGATGGTTAAGGTGCTAAGCAAAGAAATCCACCTCTGGATTTCCCCACACTTGAGTGACTTGCATGAAGATCTTTTTGTGGAGCTGCCATTCATGAGGGTCCATGAAGTGTCTGCTTAAGTGGTCTGCCAGGGTGTTGTTGATCCCTGGTAGCTATTGGGCTATTAGGTGTAATCCCATGGAGGAAGCAGAGTTTCATGGCTAACCTGCACAGAGGGTAATATTGTGTCTCTCCCTGTTTGTTAATGCACCACATTACTGTGGTGTTGTCTGTTTTGATAAGGAGAACTCCTGGCCTAAGATGGGGCTGGAAGGATGTCAGAGCCTTTTGCACTGCAATCATTTCCTTCTGGTTGATATGCAAGGGAAGGTGTTGGGCATCCCAAAGACCTTGGGTGCACGTGCCTGCTAGGTGGGTGCCCCAAGATAAGTCTGAGGCATCGGTGTTGATGGTCTGCCCGGTGGGGCGGTGGATGAAGGGCAAACCCTGGTTCCTGGCACAGGCCCCTGCCCACCAGATCAACTCGGCCCTTATACAGGGGGATCAGAGGGCAAGAGGTCTCTAGAGGCTGTGAGTGTTGGCACCAAAGGTTCCTTAGATACCACTAAAGTTTCCTCATATGTAGCCTGGCCAGAGAAATTAGAAGGATGCAAGAAGCCATGTACCCCAAGGCTTGCAGGAACTTCCATGCTGTGAGGTGACTTTTGGATGCCAGCTGGGTAAAGTAGAGAGGCAGCGAGCTCTGCTTTTCTGGGGGAAGGAAGGCCATTTGGGATGCTGTGTCCAGCAGAGCTTTGATTTGTTCTCACGGATAGTGAGCCCTAAGGAAGTTTGGAGGGTTTTGACAAAGTGTAGGTCCTGGAGCAGCTTTTTTTTTGCTCTCTGCCTGGATGAGGCAGTTGTCCCGATAAGGATAAATCTGTATATTTTTCTGTCTGCAAAATGCTATGGCCGGAGCCAAACATTTGGTGAAAACCCTGGGAGTACTTGAAAAGCCAAAGGGAAGAGTAAAGAACTGAAAGTGCAGTGAGCCTGCTCTGAAATGCAGGAATTTCCAGCAGGACTCCCTTATGGGGATAATGAGGTATGCATCTTTTAGGTCCAGGGTCACTAACCAGGCATTTTTTGTTAACATAGGTAGCAGATGCTGCAGGATTAGCATTTTGAATTTGGGGACCACCACGGATGTGTTCAGCATGGACAGATCCAGGATGGGGTGCCAACTGCCCTCCTTTCTGGGAACAAGGAAAAGCCTCTGCCTGCTTGATATGCAGGGACAGGTTCTACTGCCCCCTGGACTATGAGAATTTGGAATTGCTCTAATGCCTCAGGCCCACTGATTGGGAGGCAAATCTGGGTACCCTCTGGGAACTGGGAGTTCACTGAAAGTGAATTTGTATCCCTGGAAAATGATCTTTAAGACCCTTTGGTCCTTGGTTACAGACAGCCAATTTTCTTTGCAGAAAGACAGCCTTCCTCCGTGCTTTTGAGGGCGGGGGGGTAGGAAGTCATTGGGAATTTTTGCCACAGAGGAATGGCTTAGAACTCCCTGCCCTAGGGGCAGATGTGGTCCACTGTTTGGTTCTCTGTTGTCCCTGCTGTAGGGACCTGGATGGTCTGTCCCTGCAGGGCTGAACTTGCTTCTAACTGCTGGGAGCAAGAAAGGACCAGTGCTTAGAGGGAAAGTTCCTGCTGAATCTAGGAGGTTGAACCAAAAAAAAAAATCTTTTACTGTTTGCATAGTGTTTGCTTGGTCTCCCATTTTTTAAGCAACTCTTCTGATTTTTCTCCATATAAAAACGGTCTTTGTCCAAAGGTGCATCAATTAATTTAGACTTTCATGATCAGGAAGAGGTTGTTCCATCAAACATGCATCTCTCCGAATGACAGAACCAGACACTGCTGCCCTGCTAGGGGCTTCCAGTGCATCATATCCACAGTGTAAAGAATGTCTAGCCACTTGACAAGTAGAGTGCAGTAAATCTGCTAACTCCTTAGAATTGGCACAGGCAGGAAAAGTAGAAATCTTTTGCTTTAATAGTTCCAAAGTGTGCTGTTGATATTTTAACATATGGAACTGACAGTTGAGAGCTCTGATGGCTAAGGTTGCAGAGGTGTAAACCTTTTTACCCCATCTGTCCAGAGCTCTAGCATCCTTATCAGAAGGAGTAGGCTTCTTTGCAGGACTAGCCCTGGCTCCCTTGGGGAGCTGTGTAATGACCTCTGGGTCTGCAGCAGAATTTCTGTACAGATATTTCTGAGTGTCTGGTACTCTAATACCTGTCTGGCATACTGGGAGCAGGAGGAAGGGCGTCCGGGGCTAAACTGGACTCATGGAAAACATCATCCATCACTTCTAAAACAGGGGAGACGGCAAGGGGTCTGTGCTGGGGAAGATCTAGAAATTCTCTTACACTTTTCTTAGACCGAGGGAAATCCTGAGATTCCCATTGGAAATGCCCCCTGAAGATGTGGGAGGTTTCCTCAAAGGAGGAGTCTTCTGGTGTGGAGGCAGAAGGGATGGATTCCTCTGCATCGGAATCCTCATAAGCAGTAAGAGGTTGCTGATCCTCTTCAAAATCTGAATAAACTGATTCCTCAGAATCTTACTCGGTCAATAGTTCAGGAAAAGGGTGCCTTTTCCTTTCAGAAGTAGGGGCCTGACTGCCTCTGATAAGGGAAATAAGATCCTCTGCCATTTTAAGCATCTGGGCCCGGGGTGGAGGGGCGGAAGTATGATGGTGGTTAGAGGAAGACTTTCTAGGGGTGGCCTAGCTTCTGGGCCTAAGAGAAGTTACTAGTCTGAGAGGAGCAGTAGTTGGGAGAGAATACGTCTGTTTCTGACTGGACTCGGTAGTGCTAAAGACCTCCTAGGAAGCCGGTGCCTGCTTGGCAGCTCCGGACCCATCAGAGGCAGAGAATGCCAAAGGCTCTGAAGATGAAGATTTCTGTGGCATGCCAGACTCAGTGTCTTGGTAGAGGCCTACATAGCAATCGCATTGGGCATCAGGGACTGCGAAAGCACCTCAATGAATTCCGGAGTACTGACTACTTGCTTAGCAGTAGAGTCGTCGGAAGGCTTGTCCTTGTGAGGTCTGTCTATCTTTATCCCTATGCCTTTTTTGGAGGCTCTACGGATTGTTGGCTGACCGACGCCATATGAAAAGACAAAGGATGAAAATAGCTGTCTGCAAAAAGAACTCTCCGACGAATAGTTCTCGTGTTAAAGAGGGCAGAGAACCGGCAATGGGCGACGTCATGGTCTGGGCCTAAACAAGTGACGCAGTATGAATGGAAATCTCAGTGTGGGATCTACTTGCCACAAGTGAGACAATTGTCAACTTTTTCGGACATCTGTTAGTACAAGAAAGAAAGATCCCCAACGGGGTACTTCACTTTAGACGTTTTCAGTTGTGATCTGAACTCTGGTAGCGACCGACCAGCACACTTGCTAACTGCTTCTACTATGGACACCACGGCAAGAAAGACTGATGTAATGGCATCAGCTGCCTTGCTTTACAGCACTGACAACCTGATGTCAGTCTACAGGCGACAGCAGCTGATGCAGAAAAACATTGACTCTGGTATTCGGGACGGCCGAGGGCTACCACAGCAGAGATAACCCACAGGTGATAACTGCAACAGTGAAACACGAAGAACATCTGTTGTACTTCATAAAACAAATCACTTTTCCTGACAATATTATTTTGGTGGCTGTGTAGAGAGTGGTATAACACAAACATAAAGCTTTAGCCCAGTACACATTAACCATGGCAAGGTGCGTTAGGCTTGAAGCCAGAGGAAAACATACACCTAATATGCAACATTCACAACCCCATTTACTTAGAAACTTGAGCTACATGCTTTGTACATTTATCTACAGCAACTGTAAAATGTTTTCCTTCGACTTAATGCAAAAACATACCTGCACTGATTTATACGAAGTTATAAATGGCAGCATGAGATGAAAGCCTGGTCCACTGGTAGAAGTTAATAAAGCACCCCCCCTGCAAAGTAAATAAGATAAAAACAAAGATAAAACTGTGAGAAGCCATATAAAACCATGTACAGTAAGCACATTTACATAAACACAATATAGATTTCATATAATCACAAACACAAATTATATACTGTTTGCATGGGCTGAAAGCGATCAAGTGTGCGATCATACGTGAAGGTTTGCAAAAGTGATCCATTGGGTTTGTGGTACCTGGCATTTGTACTGGTGTTTATAAGTTCAAGTCAGGCTGTTGGGTCAGATGCATCACTTACAACCTAACCTCAAGGTCCCAATTTGTCAGTACCCTCCAACTTGAATAAGTATTACCTAATTCATCCCCTTTCAATGAGGATTTTGAGGTACAAGTAGTGAAGGTAGAGGCCCAGGAACCACACAAACCAAAGTCCAAACCACAAATCCAATTTATTGACAGCAAAAACAGACCAAATGCAGTCAAATGCTTTTGTCTTTAGCAAAGACTTTCAGAACTGCTTGACAAAGTTTTCTCCAGCCTTAAATAATCCCAATACATCATGTGATCAACATGTGATCAAACATTCACATGACAACTTTAGTTTAGCAAATGCATTGATTATAAAACTTCAACAAGAATTGTTGTGAATATCAATTACAATTGCATGAAAAATGAACATAAGTATAACAAACTGAAAATAAGAATGTTGATTACAAAAATGGTAAAAAAAAAAAATCAGTGTTACAGCGACAAATGTATGAGTAACATGGCATAATTAGCCCTCAAAAGACAGTGTATTCGAATGATGGACAGGGCAATATTACAAATTCAGCTGAGGATGACACTGTGGTTCAACAGGAAGTCGTTTCAGACACAGACCAGTTTTCCAAGGCGTTCTGAAAGACAAACAAAGAAGGATGGGTGAGAGGTTGGTGTGAGGGTTAGTCTTCCAGACATGAGGTGCAGAGTTTAATTCTCAAAGGGGGTAACTGGCTAGGCACTTTGCCTAATACTAACAGATTTACAACAAGAATTCAATTCTGAGGATAGAAATTCCAACTTTGAGCGTTTAGGAGCTCACTCAAAAACTGCTGGGACTTACTACAGACATAAAAATAAAAATAACAAAAAGAATCCGTGGTCAAAAAACTTCAAAGGGAAGAAAAACACCAGGAAGAGGAACATTTATTAAAAGCAGGTAAGTAAACCAGAACTTGTAGAAAGATTTATTGCCTCAGTGACCTTGACTTTATTCCACCATGAGGTTTTTTGATGAACAAACCTCTAAATCATTGCGTGTTTTCTACTGGCAAAACGACCAGTAACAATGATTCGGTGTGTAATGGTAATGCTTGCAGCCAAGAAATTCCTGGTTGTGGGAATAACTATGATATGAAGCATGTTGATTATCCTATTTTGAATGAGACAGCACCAAGTCTTACGTTTGGTAATAATACTGCTGATTACACTGAAATTTGCCTTGTAGAAAATGCTAATGATAACTGGCAACTTTAGTGCCAAAAGGATGGGAATGATTTTTTTGAATGATGACTTAGTCAATGATTTTTTTGATTCAGCAGATACTAATGCAGCAAACATGGGATTTGAAAGAGTTTACACTGACCTAAACAGTACAATTGGTTTTGATCACTTTAAAACTAATGGTAACAATTGTTCTGATGTTAATTGTTCTGATGGGATAATATCAGATTTGCACAATGATTCACAACAAATGTTGGCTACTACTTCACGTTTGGTAGACTATTTTGAATGATTCAGTTGCATCTTTTTTTGTTTTTTTTTTTAACAAGGAAGTTACCAGTGTTAAGTGTAATACCTTCAGTCATCCTGGTGAGTCAGGAATTCTGGAACTGACATTAACTGCCCCATTATTAAATGCACCCCAAATCATGAAAACAACTGTACTATGTATGCTGACAGTGGGGACAGTGTATTAGAAGAGTTGGAAGACATTACTACACACGTTTTAGATAGGTTTGACAGTTTCTGTACCTTTAATGACACAAGAGCCAGCAATTGAAGGGGCTGGAACAGGGTCTCCTTATAATCAACCGATTCTCTCTTCTTCCTTTTCTACCCCCCACACCAACACAGATGGAGGGGATCCTAACGGGGGTACCCATATCATTTAGTCATTCACCTACCTTAGACGGTAATTCACAGTTCAGTGAATCCAATGATGGGAATCTACTTTTGAATTGTTTCAGGCCTTTTAGTGAGACTAAGGGGAACATCAGTCTTCAAAATACAGAATCTATTAACCTTGAACTAGCTGCTGGTGAATCATGGTTTTTGGTAGTAGGGGATACAAACAGCAGTACAGTGGAAGATGACATAGGACCTAGTTGCACCCAAAATTCTACTAAAGATTTTACAGTATATAATTTTTCCAATGTAGCTCAGAGTATGCTAATGTTCTGAGTAAGGTTTTGAGTTTTGTACCAGCCAGAAAATTCAATCTAGCTGAAACACTCAGATTTAAAATTATTTACTTGCAAGTTAAATTTAGCCCTTTGGTTTAAGTCGGCAGGTACTAACACTAGGGCTGACTTAAATACAGCTCTCTAGAAATCAAGTTCTTTCAACCTGCCCTTGAATAATGGGCTAATATTGTTTGAAAAACTTTGTGAAATGGAAATTTGAAAACTTTGTTTGTTTAAGGCCCCAAAACTCTAATGTAAATGATAAAATTAACCTTTCAGAGAATGAAGCAAAACTTCTTGGTGATCTTTGTAACAAAACAATCAGAATAATGAAACTGGATAAAGGAGGGGGCAGTGTCATCATGGATGTCGAGGATTATAACAATAAGATGCTAAAGCTCCTTTTTACTGACAGGTACACGCAGGTATCAAAAAATGAACTTAATGTTGCTTATTCTAAAATTGACGGTTGTTTATACAACATGGTCATGCAGGGGGAGGTTGACAAAAGTGGCTATGAATACCTATCCAATGAACACCTGGTGGTGGCAGGTATATTCGGTATACTGAAAATTCAAAAAGGCATCCAAAACCCACCACTGACACCGATTGTTGATGCAGGCAGGAGCAAATCTTTTTAAACAGCTAAATATGTAAATAATTTACTTCAGCCATCCACCAGTTGCATTGCCCTTATCTGTAAAGATTCACGGGATTTTTTTATCCAGATGAGCAAATTTACAATTCGTACCGGATTGGATACTTGTCACAACAGATGTACAAGATCTTTATTCGGTCATTCCACACAAGGAGGGACTTGATTGGGTGAAAAGTATGCACTTTGACATAGGGCTATTGAACAATGACACCAACACGGCTATCGCACTCACGGAATTAATCCTGAGCAACAACTTCCTGTATTTTGGGACAACTATTCAAGTGGCAATGGGTGCTTCATGTGCCTAGAGCTTTGCCAACCTATTCATGGCATACTGGGAAAAGCAATTTGTGTTCAATAGTACATTTGTTGACAATTGGTCGTTTTATATTCGGTACCTGGATAACAGCTTTATCATTTGGACAGATTCTTTGATGAAACAAAGATTTTTTAATGCACATCAACAATAGCACCCCCTTTCTTAAATTTACCCACAACTTCGACAAGGACAAGACGGCATTTCTTGATGTCCTAGTTTCAAAAGATTATTCATTCAAAGGGTCGCTTTAGCTCCAACATTTTTCGTAAAAAAACTTTTTCCAATTCTTATCTTCACTACAACAGCTGGCATTCCAAATTTCAAAAAAGAGCAGTTGTCAAGTCCGACTCACTTGGATGATATCTGATGATGCAATATTTTTGGTGAAGATTGAAAAACTTTTAGATATGCTTATCCACAGAGGTTATCCACCAGACTTCTTGGTATCCATTAAAGAGGAAGTATGTGACAAAAGGAGTAAGGATCTATACAGTCCCCGGTTACCAATCTTTGATAACTCCTGTCATTCCTTATCTTCAGTAGGGCCACTGACCTCTGGTGATCATAATTCAGATAGGTTGTACGAATGAGCCTTGATGGTTACTTTTTCTTTAAACACATTTGATGCATATCTAACGTGTATGATTATGACTAGTTCTACAGTGTATGATGTGTGCATTCAAGTACGTGAAGATCTACAGACAGTTGTGCGTCTTTGTGGTATAGAAGCAGTGTTGGCCTGTAACAGTATATATGCCATTTACCCCATGTTTGAGTGACCATGGAGTGAATACATGTAATGGTGACAGTGGGAAATGAGCCCCCCCCCCCACCACACACACACACACACACACACATACACACACAGGGTGTAGGCAAGTCTGCACACTTGCAAAAAAAATGCTATGCAATAGTGAAAGTTTGCCGATGAGGGAGTGCGTGATATGCAGTGCATTTTGTGGTTAAACTGTATGTTAATCTGAATGTGTGCATTTGATGTGTTTAACATTTTTTTAAGCAATCATTTATGCTGCAATCTTCTTCTTTCGGCTTTTCCCAGTTAGGGGTTGCCACAGCAGATCATCTGTCCCTCATGATTGGCAGTGGAGCTTTTACAGTGTCAAGTTGCCAGCCCGGCACCCAACCTTCCACAGAAGGCACACATGCATGCACTCACTCACACCTAGGGCCAATTTAGAGTGTGTCCAATCCCCCTGCAGCATGTCTTTGGGATGTGGGAGGAAACCGGAACACCCGGAGGAAACTCACGTGACCACAGGGAGGACATGCAGACTCTGCACAGAAGGCACCCCAGCCAAGGATCGAACCGGAGAACCTCTTGCTGTGAGGCAGCAATGCTAACCGCTGCACCACCGTGGCCACCCGAGCATTTACACTGCAATCATTTTGCTTTTATTTGATGTTTCAGTATATAAATCGCACACACACGATAAAATGCAAAACTGAAAAAAATATAGTCATTCAATTAATACATATCAATACAAAGCAAAAAAAAAAAGATAAACATAGAAAGAGAAAAGAAAAAAAAGTAACTCCAATCCCAATCAAAGAAATAGCGACAAAAGCAACATGAGTTGCACAGTGAAACTTCTCTAAAATTAGCAAAACAATAAATAAAAAAAAAACTTAAAATGTGAAAATATGTTTTTACACAGGGCTGCAGAACACATGCCTCAGAATAAAGTACAGTTTTGTACCTACCATAAATGTAGGTGTTAGAGTGTAGACACTGCTGCAGTCATTACACTTGGGTTAGCCTGCCGTCAGGCGGTTTCCCCAGTCGGCCTGAGTTCCAAAATCTTGGTCCGGTGTCGCTTCTTCCCTGACGTCAGTGTGCCAGGGGGATAGAAGATGCAGCCAACGCCATTTTCTTCAGCTTTTCTTGTCCCAGATGTCAGGTGCCCCCAAATAGGTAGGCCTTTCAAATTGCTAGTAGAATATACATAATAGAAAAGCAAACCACCATTTTTAATTACCAGCAAATACTCCCTTTAGGAAATAAGGGAGAAGACCTAGGTACATACCAGAAAGTAAGAGGGGAAGGAGGGAGGGTAACCTGGACTGCAGCAGTGTCTACACTCTAACATCTACATTTATGGTAGGTACAAAACTGTACTATGTTCGTGCGACACTGTTGCAGTCATTACACTTGGGTGGAATCCCAAAGCTGAGGTAGGGAGGATGGATCTATAAGGCATTACGGGTGGCTATAAAGTCCCTGCAGCACAGCAGTGGCAAAGCCAGCTCTGGATTTGGAATATAAAGGCAAATGGTAATGTTTGGTGAAGGTATGTACAGAACTCCATGTTGCTGCTTCTAAAATATCCTTGGTACGCAGTTGAAGTGGCTGTTGCCCTGGTGGAGTGAGATCTAATGCTGCTAGGTACAGGTTTCCCATGGTGGGTATAGCATAAACATAGACAGTGAGCTATCCATTTTGAAATGGTCTGCTTTGAAATGGCTTTTCCCTGTGCTCCTGCAGCGTATGCTACCAATAATTGCTCAGATTTTCTGAAAGCTTTGGTTTTATCCAAGTAGAAGCGTTAACTGTCTGACTGTCCAAGGAATGTAGTAGTCTCTCCCCTTTGTTCTGTGGTTTTGGATAAAAGGTTGGCCAGTGGATAGTTTGGTTTAGAGCCACACTTGATACTACCTTTGGCATAAACGTAGGGTTAGTTCTTAAGGACACCCTGTCCTGGTGGAAGATGAGGAAAGGTTTCACTGCCATTAGTGCCTGTAATTCTGAAACTCTTCTTGCTGATGTTATTGCCAGTAGCAGAGCAGTCTTCCAAGAGATGTATTTTAATTCTGCTGCGTTAGCTGGCTGAGAAGGAGGTAAAGTTAATTTTTCCAAAACAAAGTTGAGGTCCCAAGTTGGTGTAGGTGCTCTACGGGGCGGTCTCATGTTTTTAGCCCCTCTGAGGTACTGTTTGAGCAAAGGATTTGAAATGAGCAGAAATGGCTGAGGCATGAATCTTGATGGATGAGAAGGAGGCCCTTGTCCCGCATCTCAGTTAAGTATTGACGTATCTAAGGAATGTTTGGGACAAGAGGGCAAGGCTGTGTGCTTGGTTCCAGGCACAGAATCTCTTACATTTATCAGAGTAGGCTTTCCTGGTGCTAGGCCTTCTGGCCTCCAGAATGACATCCATAACAGCTTTGGAGAGAGGCAATGCTTGCTTGGTTAAGGAATTTTCCATGCAGCTAGATTTACGATCTTTAGCTGGCTGTGAAGTATCCAATTGTTGTGTTGTGTCAACAGCTGTGGGATTTGAGGCAAAATCCAGGGTGGTTCTTGTGTTAAGTTCTTTAAGATTGGGTACCAGTGCTGGCGTGGCCAGTCTGGCGCAATCAGGATCATCTTTGGCTCTTCCTGCCTGGCTTTTATGAGTACCTTTGGAAGGAGAGGTAAAGGAGGGAAAGTGTATACTTGTAGTTTTTTCTAGCTGAATGAGAGGGCATCCACTTTCCATGCTTGTGGATGGTAGCTACTTGTGCAGAATTTCTGTAGTTGGCAGGTCATTCGGGATGCAAACAGATCAATGCCTGGTTTTCACCATTTTTGTGCCATCATTCTGAATATTTGTGGACTCAATTGCCATTTGTGAGGATCCATGATGTTTCTGCTTAGGTTGTCTACCAGTGTGTTTTTCTCTCCTGGCAGGAATTGTGCCTGCAGATGAATGTGGTAGTTTAAAGCTGTGTTCCACAACTACATGGCTTGTCTGCAGAGGGGGCAGGAGTGTGTGCCCCCTTGCTTGCTTATGTACCACATAACTGTGGTGTTGTCTGTCTTTAGTAGTAGTCGTCCTGGATGTAGCAGGTCCTTGAAAGATACAATTGCATTTTGTACAGCTAGCATCTCTTTCTGATTGATGTGGAGATGTCTTTGTTCTGCGGGCCACTCGCCCTGAATACATTTTCCTGCCATGTGTGCTCCCCAGGCATAATCCGATGCATCTGTTGTCAGTGTCTGCCTGGCTGTGGGTTGAGTAAAAGGCTGTCCCTTGTTGAGGTGACAAGCTTGAGCCCACCATTGAAACTCTTGTTGTAGGCAAGGAATTAGTGGTATAACTGTTTCCAAATTTTGACAGTGTTGAGACCATACACTATTTAGGTACCATTGTAGTTTCCTCATATGCAGTCTGGCATATGGAATTAGTAGTATGCAAGATGTCATGTAGCCCTAGGCCTGCAGAATTTTTCTTGCAGGGAGTTGGGTCTTTGTTGCCATCAAATGAAAATACTGAGTCAGTTGTCCTTGCTTGTCTGGCGTGAGACAAGCCATCTGGGCCGTTGTGTTTAAGCGGGCACCCAGGAATATTATCTGTTGTGAGGGCACTAGTTTTGATTTCTTTTCATTTACTGTGTACCCCAGGCAACCTAATAATTTTTTTACGTATGCCAGATGCTTTAGAAGAATGTCCTTGCTCTCTGCTTGGATTAGGCAGTCGTCCAGGTATGGGTAAATTTGAATTCCTTTTTGTCTGCAAAATGCAATTACTGGTGCCAGGCACTTTGTGAAGACCCTGGGTGCAGTAGATAAACCAAAGGGCAGTGCAGAGAATTGATAGTGCATTGAACCTGCTAGAAATCGGAGGTATTTTCTGCAGTTTTGTCTGATAGGAGCATGCAGGTATGCCTCTGAGGTCCAAAGTCACGAGCCAAGCTTTCTTGCCCAGCATGGGAAGAAGCTACTGTAGTGTCAACATTTTGAATTTCGGAATATCCAGGTAAGTGTTCAGAGAAGAAAGGTCCAGAATGGGTCTCCAGGCTTTGTCCTTTCTGGGAACCAGATAGTTTTGAGTAAAATCCTTGTCCTTGCTCTTGTGGTGGTACCTTTTGAATAGCTCTCATGTCCATGAGTGCTGTAATTTGTTTTTGAGCCTCCACTCATTGATATGGTGGCAGATTTTTGGCATTCCTTTTAACCTTGGAAGAGTGTGGAAGTGGAACCTGTAACCTTGAGATATGATGTTGAGAACCCATTTGTCTTTGGTGATGCAATGCCAATTTTGATAGAAAAGAGCCAGTTTTCCTCCTAATGGGGCTGCCAAGAGAGAGCTGTTTGGCAGCTGTAGTGGGAAGTCATTGAGACTTTTTTTTATATGGTTGAGGTCTGTCTTCCCCTTCTTTCTGGCCTGGTGTACCCCATTGTCGAGGTCTGTAAGGGCCTTGTGTCTGACCTCTACCTCTTGGACGTCTATATCTGCCCCTTTGAGGTCTGTGACTGGAAAGAATCGATTTTTTGTTGGCCACTTTCTGCTAAAGCGAGGAGGTTGAACCTGTAAGAAATCTTTGACCATTTGCATAGATTTTGCCTCATCTTCCATCTTTTATAATACCTCCTCTGCCTGAACTCCAACCACCACATCCCGCTGCAAAGTTGCATCCAGTAATTTGGCCTTAACATGACCTGGTAGCGTATGTTCTTTTAACCAAGCATTCCTTCTAATGACAGAGCCTGTAACTGCTGCTCTACAAGAGGCCTCTAAGGAATCAAAACCACATTGCAAAGTGTGTTTTCCCAGTTCAGCTGCATGCAATAAATCCTGCATTTCTTTCAAATTAGGAGGATCTGAATCTGGAAGCATCTTTTGTTTCAACTGAGACATTAAAAATTGCTGACATTTTAGCATGTGAAACTGGCAATTCAAGGCTCTCATGGCTAAAGTTGCAGATGTATAAACTTTCTTGCTCCATCTGTCTAATGCTCTGGAATCTCTGTCAGAGGGGACTGGGTTTTTAGATGATGAGGCCTTAATCCCTTTGGGTCCCTGAGAAACAGTTTCAGGGTCAGCAACAGGGCTTTTGTATAGAAATTTGTGAGAGTCAGGGACTCTAATATCTATCTGGCTTAACTGTGGCTGGTGGTAAGGAGTCAGGGTTTAAGCTGGATTCAGTATATACATCATCCACAATATCTAACACTGGCGGAATAGCAAGGGGTCTGTGTTGAGGCAATAAAAGGAAGTCTCTGAGCCTTTTCTTGGATTCTGAGTAATCCTGGCCTTCCCAGTGGAAATGCTCCCTCATGGTATGTAAGGTCTTCCCAAAGGAGTAGCCCTCAGGTGGAGAGGCTGATGGAATTGATTCCTCAGCATCAGAATCCTCATAAAGGGGTAAGGAATACCCAAAGTCTGAGGATGAGTCAGAGGAAATGGACACCTGGTCTGAAGATTCATAGTCTGCATTTTGTCTGGGCCATTTATCTGGAGGGGGTTGGGACCCTCTGATCAGGGTGATTAGGTCTTCGGACATTTTTAGCATTTGTTTCTTAGGCATGAGAGCCTGCCCTGGAGATTGCTGTGTCCGTTTCTTTGCTTTTAAGGGAGGAAAGACTTAACAGAGGGTTTAATGGTTAACTGGGTAGGTCTGAAAACACCGTCTGAAGCTGTGGACTGTTCAGCTACTTCGGTTCCCTCTGTAGGATTAAGTTCGGTAATCTGAATACCAAGAGCGTCCAAAGGCCCAGCCAGCTCCACGTGGGAGTCGGAGGCAGTCTGTGGTTCTACTGAAGCAGTAGTCAGGGGCTGCGTAGGCGCCTCACTGAAAACCAGGGGACCGGCCTAGAAGAGGCCTCGTCAGTCTTGGGCCTCGGATGCCTGTCCTTGTCCTTTTTATGAATTCCGGTTGTCGGAAGTTCCGACGGCATGGTGTAATTAAATTTTCTGACAAAATAATGTCGGGCAAAATCAAACAGACGTTTAACAGTGCGCTTGTTAAACCTAGCACAAAACCGACAACCAGTGACGTCGTGGTCTGGGCCTAGGCAAGGGATACAGTAGGTCACATGATAACTTCTGATGTTCGTGTGACACTGCTGCAGTCATTACACTTGGGTTATCCTGCCGTCAGGCGGTTCCCCAGTCGGCCTGAGTTCCAAAGTCTTGGTCCGGTGTTGGGAAATAGGAAATACACCCCGGGGATCACTTTTGTGTCTCTGCTCATCAGTGGCACAGGAAAATAACTTTCTTGGGTGGCGTAAGCCAGGGAACCTTGTTGGCTAGGCTTGCATGGGCCCTTGGGCCGATAGCCTAGTACCTACCTATGAAGCTATGAGTGGAAATCTTATGAGGTATTTGCTTCCCACAAGAAATACAATTATTAACTTTTACTGACATCAGTCTGAGGCAAGAAAAAAAAGTTTCCCCAACGGGGTACTTAGCTTTTTAGAAGACTTCAGTTCTGGATTCGGAATGAAAATCTCAGGAGTCGGCCGACCAGCACTGTCGAACTGCTTCTGCTTCGGGCACCGCGCGGCAAGAAAGACTGAAGAAAAGGCGTCTGCTGCATCTTATATCCCCCTGGCGCACTGACGTCAGGGAAGAAGTGACAGCAACCGACACCGGACCAAGACTTTGGAACTCAGGCCGACTGGGGAACCACTTGACGGCAGGATAACCTAAGTGTAATGACTGCAGCAGTGTCACACGATGAACATCGGAAACTATCATGTGTCATGCAAAATCAGTTATTCAGTTATCTCTGACACAAGGTAATATAGGCATTAGGATAATTGGTAAACCAGAGGTGTGTGTGTTGGGGGGGGGGGTTAATTTTCTTGAATTTTACTATATCTATTAGTTAACTTGGCATTTTAACCTACCTAATGATATAATATTAAAATATACAACATAAGTAATAACACTGACTTTTCAGCATTACATATTATAACAATTTTAAAAGCGACTAAGAATTTTTCTCAAAAAATTTAGAACTTTTTTGATCTTCTATTACAGTTCTGATTGGGCTGGATTCAAACACTTATATGAAGGCCAACTTTACCAGTACTGCCATTTCTGAATACCAAACACAAACTGTAAGCAAAAAGTTGCAAAAGCAATGAGAAACAGCATCCAACCATCTACAGTGTTTTAAACACTCATGAAACACTGGGAAAAGTATGGCTTTGCATGTTAAGAAAGTTTCTGGTTTCACGGACAATGATTTAAATTAAAAGAGAACAGACTGGAAAACATTCAACAAAACTGTAGTCTATCATTTCTTACACATTACTACAGAACATACAAACGTAAGAGAAAAAGGTCACAAAAACATTGAAAACTACTGGAAAGGTGCATTAAAGCTAGAGTCTTCACTGTGTAATACTTCAAAAATCCTGCAGTAGAGGCCCATGGGATAAAATGCAAATAAGGATTTCAGTTACATTTGCTTCTGAATGTCAATGAATTGTTACTTTTTGATCTTTAATGGCACTAGTAGGCCAACAGATCTAAAACCCCACTAGCTGCAGACACGTCATGTTTTGCCCCTTTTTTCTGATCCTTTCTGTACAGCATAAGTGGATTATTCAGCCATACTTTAGAAACACAAAGCTACAGTAATTTGTCTACTGACAAACAGCAGCACAGGGATTTGAAAACACATGGGATGTTGATGCTGAGACCAAAGACACTTCAGGTACCACTGTATCTTTCTCATGTGGAGCCTTGACAGGGTTATCATGAGAAACATGCCATGAGACCCAAAATCCTGCGGTATTCCCTCACAGTGACCAAAGTCTGAGTGGAAACCCTTAGAAACAGATGTAGATATAGCTCTATTTTTTTCTTGTGGAAGAAAATTTCTTTGAACTGAAGTGTCTAACTGGCACCCTAGGAACAAAAACCCATATGAAGGAGTCAAAAAGGACTTTTAAATGTTCTCTTGGAATCCCAACTTGTGAAAAAGATCTCATCCATGTGAGAGATTCCTGTTACTTTGAAAATGATTCTGCAAAGATAGACCAGAACAAGTTGTAACTGGAGCTAGCCACTTTGGGAACACTCTTGCTGCAGTGGATAAATCAAATGGTAAAGCAGAAACTGATAAAGTGATCAGGACCCACAAATCTAAAGAAATGCCTGAATTCTAGATGAAAAGGAATGTGATAAGAATCTTTTAAGTGTAATATCCAGGAAACTTGAATGAGGAAGAAGTAACAGATTGTGAAGTGATATCACAAACAGGTCTGAGAAGAAAGATCCAGAACTGGTCTCCAAGCATCTTCTTTCTTTGGCACCAAAACATCCTTGAAGCAAAAAACTTTCCTAACTTGGGAAGGAAGAAAGTACAGCTGTGTACACCTACCATAAATGTAGATGTTAGAGTGTCTTCACTGTTGCAGTCATGACTGTAGGGTTCTCCCCTGCCGGCAGGCAGCCCTCGGTCGACCAGAATCCCAAAGTCTGGGTCCGGCGTCGGCTGTTCAACAATGTTCCTTGACGTCAGAGCGCCAGGAGTATAAAGCTGACAGCGGACGCCATCTTCTCCAGTTTTTCTTGCCCCAGATGTCAGGAGTCCCAAAATGAAAAGGGTCCCATAACCCTTGCAAATACACCTCAGAAGAATGGTGAAAAAAGGAAATACACAAAAGTAAAAATAAGAGGGGACAGGAGGGAGGGAAACCCAGACTGCAACAGTGAAGACATTCGAACATCTACATTTATGGTAGGTGTACACAACTGTACTATGCTCATCGTGTTTCACTGTTGCAGTCATGACTGTAGGGTAGAATCCCAAAGCTGAAAGAAAGGGAGGTGGTCAAAGAGGAAGGGGTGGCTAAAAGGCCCTGCAAGACTGCAGAGGCAAAGCCTGCCCTAGACTTAGAGTAGAGAGGTAGATTGTAGTGCTTAGAAAAAGTATGCACTGAACTCCAAGCTGCAGCTTCCAAAATGTCCTTGGTAGGAACTCCCCTGAGGAAGGCCGCAGAAGTGGCAGCAGCTCTAGTGGAATGAGTCCGTATACTCCCTGGGATTTGCTTTCCATGGTGAGAACAACAAAATCTGATTCCATGAGCAATCCATTTAGAAATGGTCTGTTTTGAAATGGCTTTACCTTGGGAACTTGAAGCATAAGAAAAACAATTGTTCTGATTTTCTGTTGTCCTTGGTTCTGTTCAAGTAAAAACGTAGTTGTCTGTGTACATCCAAGGAATGTAAGATCCTTTATTTTGAGGAGAAGGGAAAAAGGTTGGCAAGTGGATAGTTTGATTTAAAGCCACTTTGGAAACCACCTTAGGCATGAAGGTAGGATTTGTCCTCAGAGATACCCTGTCTTGATGAAACATAATATAAGGTTCCACAGCCTTAAGAGCTTGTAACTCTGAAACTCTCCTGGCAGAGGTTAGGGCTAACAGGATAGCTGTCTTCCAAGATAAAAACTTGATGTCAGAAGAGGCAGCAGGCTCAAAAGGAGGCAAGGTTAGTTTTTCCAAAACATAGTTGAGATCCCAAGCAGGAATGGGAGGAGATCTAGGAGGTCTTAAGTTCTTAGCTCCTCTGAGAAACTGTCTCATGAGCTGGTGGGAAAAGATGGGAGGGTCCGTATTATAATGAGCAGAAATAGCAGAGGCATGTATCTTAATGGAAGAAAAAGAGAGACCCTTATGTAAGAGATCTGTAAAGTAAAATGAAAGTAATGTTAGGAAGAAGAGGATCAGAATCCTGAGCCTGCATCCAGGAACAAAATCCCATTTTCCTGCATAAGATTTTCTAGTGCTAGGACGTCTGGCTTCTAAAATGACATCCATAACCTGCTTGGGAAATAAAGAAGAAATCAAAGGCCCTGGATTAACCAGGCCGCTAGGGCTGAGAGTTCTGACATGAGTGTAGAACCTGACCCTGATGCTGGGACAGAAGGTTCGGAGATGGAGGTAAAACCCAAGGGGGCTCCAGACAGGTTTTTTAGAGTTGGATACCAAAACTGCCGAGGCCAATTTGAAGCCAGCAAAATTATCATCTTGGGCTTGTCCCGTTTTATCTTCAATAAAACCCGTTGAAGAAGAGGAAGTGGCGGAAAGGCATATCCCGAGAGGGATATCCACTTTCCAAGCTTCTCTGTGGAAAGTCCTGGTGCAAAAATTCTGTAGTTGATTGAGATGGGATGCAAAGAGGTCTATGTGAGGACATCCCCAGACTGCTGTTATCATCCTGAATATTTTGGTGTCCAGCATCCACTCGTGTGGATCTGAAAGGTTTCTGCTCAGGCTGTCTGCCAGGAGGTTTTGTTTCCCTGGTAGAAACTGAGCTTGAAGATCCAGATTGTAAGCTAGAGCTGTCTTCCATAGAGCCATGGCTAGTCTGCATAGGGGGTAGGAATGAGATCCCCCTTGCTTGTTTATGTACCACATAACTGTGGTGTTGTCTGTCCGTATTAGTAGTTTTCCTGGTTGTAAAAGATTCGTGAAGGCCAATAAAGCTTTCTGAACGGCTAACATTTCCTTTAAGTTGATATACAGGTGCTTCTGATCCTTTGTCCAAAGGTCCTGCAGACAATTGCCCTGAAAATGGGCTCCCCAAGCATAATCCGAGGCGTCCATGGTTAGAATCTGAGTGGCAGGAGGCAGACGAAAGGGTTTCCCCTTTGTTTAGTGCACAAGCCCTGGACCACCAAAGAAATTCCTTTTGAAGGCAAGGAAGGACGGAGATCAGTATGTCTAAACTGTGGCAATGCTGAGACCATACACTTTTTAGGTACCACTGTATTTTCCTCATGTGTAGTCTTGCATATGGTACGAGAAGGATGCAGGAGGCCATGTAACCCAAAGCCTGCAGGAATTTCCTTGGAGATAGTTGAGTTAGAGTTGCCAAGGTTTTGAAAGTTGAAGCCACCTGTAATTGTTTTTCAGATGTCAGAAATGCCATCTGGGTTGTAGTGTTTAGAAGTGCACCCAGAAAAGTTATCTGTTGTGATGGTGTCAAATTTGACTATGTTTACAGAGAATCCCAGGAACTTGAGGAGGTTCTGTACAAATTCTAGATGCTGGAGTAAGACATCCTTGCTGTCTGCCTGAATTAGACAATCATCCAGATAAGTGTAAATTTGAATTCCCTTGAGTCTGCAGTAAGCTACTACTGGAGCCAGGCATTTGGTGAAGACCCTGGGCGCAGTAGACAATCCAAAGGGCAGCGCAGAGAATTGAAAGTGCCTCGATCCAGCCTTGAACCAGAGGTATTTTCTGCGATCCTGCCTGATGGGAATGTGTAAATATGCCTCCTTTAAATCCAAAGTTACCATCCATGCATCTTTGGACAGCATTGGAAGTAGCTGTTGTAGAGTAAGCATCTTGAATTTTGGAATCTCTAGAAAGGTGTTCAAGACCGACAGATCCAGAATGGGTCTCCATGAGTTTTGCTTCCTTGGGACTAGAAAGAGCCTTGAGTAAAAACCTTTTCCCACCTCTGAAAGAGAAACCAGTTCTATGGCATTCATTGCCAAAAGAGCTTCCACCTGGTTTAAGGCCTCCGTCCACTGATGTTTTGGAAGGTCTGGCCATCCACTTGTGGCAAGGTATGAAAATAGAATTTGTAACCTCTTAAAATCACATCCAAAACCCATTTGTCTTGGTTATTTGAGTCCAATTTTGATAAAAAAAGAGAGTTTTCCTCCGAGAGAGGCTTCCAGGCAAGACGTTCCTGTAGCCCAACAGAGGGAGTCATTGAGTTTGTTTCCTTTGAGATTGTGACCTGCCCTCTCCTCCCCTAGGGGTGGAAGCAGTCCACTGTCTTGGTCTATAAGCAGCTTGTGTTTGAGGCCTCCCTCTGGAGCGTCTATATCTACCCCTCTGAGGCCTGTCTGAAGAGGGAAAGGAAATCTAGGTGGTTGTACTTGTAAGAAATCTTTAACTGTTTGCATGGATTTCGCCTTATCCTCCATCTTTTTAATCACCTCTTCAGCTTTAGATCCAAACAAAACATTATGCTGAACAGGAGCATCCAATAATTTAGCCTTTACTTGTTCAGGTAAATTTTGTTCCTTTAGCCATGCATGTCTTCTAATGACTGTGCCAGAGACCACAGCCCTACAAGAAGCCTCCAAGGTATCAAATCCACAGTGTAAACCACGCTTCCCAACCTGTTCAGTGGCATGCAATAAGTCATGTAATTCCTTATCATCTGCACAAGCAGAAATGGAAGTAAACTTTTGTTTTAAGACAGACAAGAGACATTGTTGGTATTTAAGCATATGAAACTAACAATGTAAAGCCCTAATGGACAAAGTAGCATAAGTGTACACCTTTTTGCCCCATCTTTCTAAGGATCGAGAATCCTTTTCAGTAGGAATGGGATTTTTGGCAGAATCGGCCTTAAATCCCTTAGGACCCTGAGAAATGGTTTCAGGGTCAGCAGTAGGGTTCTTGTATAAGGCTTAACAGGAGCAGGAGGAAAAGTGTCAGGGGTTAAGTTAGCCTCCGAAAAGGCATCATCCACAATATCCAAAACAGGAGGAATAGCCAGGGGTCTATGTTGGGGAAGAAGAAGAAAATCCCTGAGTCTTTTCTTGGATTCCGAATACTCCTGTCCCTCCCAGTGGAAATGTTCCCTTATTTCATGCAAAGTCTCCCAAAAGAGAAATCCTCAGGAGGAGAAGCTGAAGGAATGGATTCTTCAGCATCAGAATCCTCATAAGGAGGGAAAGAATATTCCTGATCAGAAGAAGAAACTGAGGAAACAGAAGCCTGATCAGAGGAATCATAATAAACATCCTGCCTTGGCCTTTTGTCTGGAGGGGGATGTGAACCCCTAAGCATAGTAAGTAAATCCTCCGCCATCTTGAGTAACTGTTTCTGTGACTTGGGAGCCGGTTCAGAAGAGGCCTGTGTTGAAGTCTTTGGTTTAGAAGGAGTCTTTGCCTTTGTCTTTGCCTTTACTAGAAGCTCAGTAGGCCTGAAAACCCCTTCGGAAGCCGGTACCTACACAGCGGCTCCGGACCCATCCGAAGGAGCATTGTCCGAAGGTTCTGCAACAGAAATATTTAAAGGCCTGGTTGGCTCCTCATGAGAGTCCGTTTCGGCTGTCTGTTCTGAAATGGCCGACGACAGGGGCTGAAAAAGAGCCTCACTGACGATGGCCGAACCTGAAGCTGGCTCCGCATGTGCACTATCATCAGATTTGGACCTCGGAGGCCTGTCTTTATCCTTGCGACGTTTGTGAACTCCGGTAGCCGGAACCGTATCCGACGACATTTTGTAGTTAAAGCGCCTACCGAAGTAATGAAAAGCAAAATCGTACCTTCGCTTCATTGTACGTTGATTGAATCTAGCACAAAACCGCCAACTAGCTACGTCGTGGTCAGGGCCTAAGCAAGGAATACAGTATGAATGAAAATCCTTATGAGGTATTTGCTTCCCACATGAAATACAATTATTAACTTTTTCTGACATCGGAGTGGAGCAAGAAAAATGTTTCCCCAACGGGGTACTTGGCTTTGAGTGGAGAAGAAAGTCTTCGGACCGACGTATATAGAAAAATTCGTTAGGAGTCAACCGACCGGCACTTGCGAACTGCTATCACCGCATGGCAAGAAAGACTGGAGAAGATGGGGTCGGCTGCCAGCTTTATACTCCTGGCGCTCTGACGTCAGGGAGCATGGTTGAACAGCCAACGCCGGACCCAGACTTTGGGATTCTGGCCGTCCGAGGGCTGCCTGCCGGCAGGGGAGAACCCTACAGTCATGACTGCAACAGTGAAAAACGATGAACATCTGGTTCATTCTCTCCTTGGAACAGCATGTAAATAAAAATGGGTATCCACAGATGAGTCTGGTCTGGAGGGGAAGGAACAACCCCTGCCCAGAAGGGATATCTTCACACTGCTATCTATAACCTTGATGAATGAATCTTCAGAACCCATTTGTCTGACACTAGATAATGCCAGAGAAGTAGAGATTCTGACTTTAAGAAAGGGTAAATGGGCTGCCAGGGTGGGAGAAGTGTACAAAGTCCCTTAAAAAGTCAAAATTGGCTGTTGTTGGGTTTTGGGGTTCCTAAATTCTTTTTTGGAACACCCTTGCAGGAGAAGTTAGATAATCCCTCAGAAAGTCTGAAAAAGGAGGGCAGAAAACCTTAACAAAAGAAATTCCCTGATTTGACTTGCCCCTTTCATCACACTTTTTGATCACTCCTTTAGCAAAGCAACAAAAAAGTGAATCTCTATCCAAAATAGAAAATAAAATCTCATTACTTGTGTCTTGTGTGTGTCGATATGCATGAATGGGCGTTCCTTCGTTGAAGGTTGTGCGTTAGGACCAGCAAGCCAGCACGTAAAAATCTACTGCCAATAGTTAGCGGACCTGAGTTCTGCTGTGGCGACCCCTAACCGGGAAAAGCCTAAAGACTTTTACTCTCATTCTCTAGGGACGTTCTAAGAATGCAGCCAGGAAGCGCCGGCCTTAGGCATAGGCCAACTAGGCGGCCGCCTAGGGCGCTGCTGTAGTGGGGGCGCTTTTCCAGTATTTATTTGGTGTAGGTAGACTAGGATGGGGGCACCAGGAGGTGTGGTGGAGGGCGCCATGGAGCCGTTTTGCCTAGGGCACCAGTTGACCTAAGGCCACTCCTGCAGCCAGGCAAACCTCTTCAAAAACAGCACCAAATGCCACAGCCCTGGAAAAATCAGAATAAACTAAACAGTATACAGTACATTTTCCCCACAAGAAGAAACCGCACACCAAACACTACTTGAACTTTCACAATTAGAATAAAACATAACATGGGAGTCTGACCATTCAAAATTCTGAAAATCGAAGTTACAGAAGCATACGCTGTTCTACCTTACCCACTGATAATCTTCCTATCCTTATCAGAATGAATATGAGAATTAACTGTTTAGTAGCAAGTAGGATTAACTAAAGCTATAGCTGCTGGATGAGGTTTTGAAAAAATGTACAAAATTTTAAGACTGAGGAATTTTATACATTCCGTCTGCTTTTATGGGTAGCAAAATGGCTCATCAGGAACACGACAGGCGGACAGACACACATCCTCTACAGCTAGCAGAACTACAGGAATTGTTGAACGTTCAGGAAATTCATTCTGTGACAGCTCATAAAAGTTTGAGGATCTGAGAAAACTCAACATTTTCTCACTGAAAACACTGACACATTCTGTAAAATGTCTCAAAGCGAGAGAGGAACCGTAAAGGTAGAATTTGAAACTGAGCATTCATCCAAGTCAGGAAAATGAAGAGAAAACCTGTATCTGACCTTATTATCTTCCTGTCCAGATTCAGAATCTTGAACCCAAGGAAAAGAAGTATGCTCCTTTCTTTTACTAGAGAGCAATGAATAAGAAGGACCAAAACCCTGAATAAAAGTTTGAGCCAGACCCAGTAAACTACTCCTGTCTACTGAAATTTGAAGAGGTACAGATACACATTTAGTTTTGCATTTATTTTTGTTAGAAAAAAATGGGGCCAACAGAGCTATAAAAGGCAGGAGCGGTTTCCCTAGGGATGGGCACCACATTCTGAGGAAGCAGGGAAGCCTTTCACTCTCCCAAAACCACCAAGAGTGGCTCTCCCTTGCCAGCAGAGGGGACCCCAACAGCCCCAGAGAACATGGCTAACCCCTGGCCCATAGTGGCTGTAGGTGCTACACCAGAGGGATCTGGGGTAAAAATGAGTGGTCTAAAGTACAACAAATGAGTAGAGCAGTCACCCAGCTGCAGCCAAGGCAAATTGTTAGCCTGCTGTGGTGGCAAAGGCTGTTTGCATAATTGTTTCTTTTTGCAGCTGGGAAAGTACTGATCATGGGACTGACAGCTTGTTCCATGGTCAAGCCAAAAATGGTGCCAATTTTTCACAGAAAACAAGCCAGCAAAAAAAAATGAAGTCTTTCAAACAAAAATACAGTAAAAATCACTTTAGAATCTGTTATCAACCCCACAAAATAAATACAATTTCTCCACAGAATAAAATGTTTTCGAAATACTCTAAGCAACATAAAACTGACAGAAGAAAAAAGTGCTCTCATTTAGAAATACAATACAGTCTCATGACTGACCATTAAAATACAAATTCCTAGCTTTAAAATAATTTTCCTGAAGAGTGGAATATTAAATTATAAACAAAAAAAATTGAATGCAAGCCCCCCCAAAAGGGAACTTATCTGCCCAGCAAGGGAACAGCACACGCAGACAGCTGATCCTCAAAAACCTAAGGGGAGCATATCCTTTGGCAGCGGTAAAACTTTGAAGGGCTTGGATCCCAGAATTGTCAGACAGCTCAGGTTAAGCTGCTCGACAGTTTGGCTGTGTGGAAGGTGTCCTTAAGCTTTGGAAGCTGGCTGGATGTTATATCCTTGACAAGATATAATCCATACAGCTAACGCTACTGCAGCGGTGATCAATATGATGAACATCAATGTTTGTTTTAGGAATGGACTGGCATCTACTTTAAAAGCAAAAAAAAAATCTTATTCAGACTGACTTGCACCATTACCACCCCCTACAATTTGGATGCAAACTTTTCTACAAAAACTGATGAATCTGAACTGGGAGTGGTATGTGTTTCTTCACCAGTAAACAAAGTCAGATGGAAGGACAGCAAAAAGATGAATTAATAATGCCACATCAACTTCAAAAAGCTTCTGACGAAAAAAGAATTTTCAGCTGTTTGTCATGGCATCACTTTTACTTTAACTGTCAATGTCAAATACTTTTCTTTATATGTTTATGTTAAAAAGTTTTACCATAAGCTGACAAATATGGCTCGCAAATAAAGGTAAGGCAGTGTAACATAAAATTTAAACATTTTCCTTGTGCTCCTTTGACACCCAGTTGTAGGGATAGTTGAACAAGTAGCAATAAAAAATTAGAAAAGCATATTGGGGCTTTACGAAATATTACCTAAAGCACAGCTGAAAGATGTGCATTAGGTGCGTTGAAAGGTGACGCACTTCACAATGCTTTACGTGTGAAATAAATGCTGAAAGAAAGTATAGCTGACAGAAGTGATTACACCAGATAGCTGACAGAAGTGATTAGACCAGATGACTGAAGTAACAGATCCTCCCCAGAAAAGAATTCAGTAGTACCCCCCCCCCCCCCCAAAAAAAAATAAAAAGTTACAGGAGTAAAATTTTATTTTTTTTGTCTGGTATATCTAAGGAATTCTAAAAAGAAAACTGAAATACCTAGGTATTGCAACAGCTACTCCTCTATGAATACTTGCAATACAACGACTAGATTCTTTGTAAACACTAAGAGGTACTCTCACATCAAATGTAAAACAAACTGGTAATGCTACCTCCCATACCCCCCCCCCCCCAAACAAACACACAGGTGTATGTCATCTCGTACCTTCGCCTAATGCAAAGGAATTGAAGTTAGTTTGCCAAAAGTGCTTTTGTCAATAGTGGAGACTGAAGTCGCAACTTGCAGAACAGGTGAGAAGACAAGGAGGGTGTGGAGGGGGGGGGGGCTTTCTCTCCTTTTAAACTACTGAAGGTGGTGTCTGAACTGCTTTCGAGTTATTTGCATCTACTGAAACTGTATTCAACAAATCGACATCACACACACACACACACACACACACACACACACACACACACACCCACCCACCCACCCACCCACACACCCCCTTTCCTTTCTGGGCACAACAAAAATGAATAAAATAATGTTTCTTGTAGGGACAGACATTTTCTACAACTCTTTTCATTATTTTTTTTAAAGAGGTCTGCTCTGAAAACCAGCGCTGCCTGAACAGCTTCAGAATCTTTCACAGAATCTGGACAAAAAATGTACCCTGTAACCCCATATTAGCAAGCTTTCCAACCACAACTCCACGGACTTGCATTGCTAACTGCTTAAGAATTTTGCAGTTTCTCTCCCCACCCCAACATAACTGGCCTTATGAGAAGAATGCACTAAGTGGTGTATTTGTTCGATTCCTCTGTCTGACCCAAGGGGTGGATTTAAAAAACTTAGCCTCTAGAAGTTCTCCAAACTTTTCATAGGAACTCACTTGGAAATTGGCCCAGAGGCCTTTTCAAGCCTAGCCAAGAATTTAATCCATGTTCTGACCAGTCAGCACCCAATGTCTCTGTCCAGCAAGGACACAGGTGGAATCCCAGGGGTGTATATTCTGTTCCCCATCCAGTTATCCAGATTGCGCTTAAAAACGGTTAATTAACTCTGATGTGGAGAGGGAATCTGTTCCACAGAAGGGGGAGTCTCTGGGATACAAATCTGTCCCGTCCAAGTCCTACTGATATCAAATATCAGGTTAAGATTGTGCATGTGGGTTGAGTTGCTCGAGTGGAGCTCAACTTCTGAACATGCAGCAGTTCCATCAAAGCGGGGTCTGATCTTGCTTTGTATGCCAGACACAGGTCACCTCTGTGAAGTCTGTATGAAACTGAGTAGAAAGACAGGCACTTAGCCTGTGTCGGTTAGATGTTTGAGGCCCTGGATTCTCTTGGTGAGGACTCTGTGGTCCCTACAGCTGCTGCATATGTTTTGTGAGGCACATGCCAAAAAGGGCACTGTACTCAATAATGGGTCTTACAAGGGAAGAATACAGGGATGTTATGACCTGCTTGTCCCTGGATGAGATACCTTTCCCAAATGATGTTGGCTATGTAGAAACTTTCCATACTGCAAAGGCAATATGGTGATCGAAAGTCAGTTTGCTATCAACCTGGGTGCCCAAGTCCCTCATGACTGACTGTGTGCTTAGGATCTTGTTATTAATGTGATAATTTGTGGAAACATCACTCTCCACAAAGGGAATGATTATGCATTTTTGGCACTCAGTTTGAGGCCATGTTTCTGGCACCAGTGAATTGTTTTGGTAGCTTGCAGTCATCTGCAAACTTGGTCAGCCATAGCCCACTGGTTTTGGCCAGAACCGCAAAAAAGTACATTTCAAACAAAAGAGGCCCCAAGACCTATCCCTGGGGTACACCTCTCATTACAGGTGGTCTGCTTGAGGTGGCTTCCTCTATCTTGACTAGGTGGATTCTATCACTGAGCCAGTTTGCTGCCCATCTGGTAACATACAGATTGATGCTTAGTTGACAGAGTTTATCTATTATACCAAAGTGGGGAATAGTATCAAAGGCTTTGGCCAGGTCAAGGTAGGCGGTGTGCACAGTCTTCCACTCGTCCATGTCTTTGGTGACAGTCTCAAAAAAGTTGACCAAATTTAAACAGGCATGACCACACCGTGAAGAAACCAAACTGTGTGGAACAGTGTTTGGAGGTTGCCAATGTCCTTGTTAATTAGGTCCATGATAATCCATTCCATGGCCCTGCAGATCAGGCCAGTTAGGCTGATGGGTCTATAATTTCCTGGAATGGTGGATGGTCCCACCTTTGTGCAAAGGGATGACCGTGGCTGTCCTCCAACCTCCATCCTCCACTTGGCTGAGGTGAAGCCAGTACTCAGGCTTTGGTTGAATTGGGTGTTTAATGGTGCTGCAAGCTCCTGCCTCAGTTCATGTAGAATGCAGCCTGGGGTGTAATCAGGTCCCATGGAGGCTGTATTTTTGTCTTGGAGAGGCAGTGATGACTTGCTCCCTAGAGATAAGGGAGGGGGGCAGGTGCTGGGGATGTCCTGATATACTGATGGGGGTGAAGTTTTCGCTGAACTTGTCTGCCACCAGGTTGGCTATATCTACAGCATTTGTGTATGTGGTGTTCTGAGCAGATCCGAGTGCTTCCTTTGAGATTACAGACATATGTGAAGAAGGCCTTATGAATGTCTTTACTAGATGTGGCTAGTTTGGACTCGAAGTTTGCTTTGGAGGATTTTACTAGTGCTCTTATTTGCTTGTTCAGGCTAAGGAGATATTGCTTTCAATTAGGCACCTGCTCCTTCTTGGACCTGGAGAGCAATTTTTTTCCTTTTATTATAGAGTTTATTTATTGCAGATGTCCAGAAGACAGGTTTACTCTCCCTTGAAGGGGAGGATTTTGTTCCATTGGGTATTCCGGATTCCATGCAGCTACATAAATGCTTGTATAGTACTTTGGTGCAGGTTTGGACATTTTTAACTCTCCCATAAGGTTGGCACTAACCAACAAAGAAAAGTCACTTTTCAAAAGGTTTGTTGTTATAAAAAAATCAGCTGCTTATCACATACCTCTGAACTCTGGAATTTGATTATATGTGGAATATGCTAGGCAATGTTTGCTTATAGTTTTTCTCTTTTATTCATATCCTGTAAGAAGAAAATTTGCATCAGCATTAAAAAACAGGTTTCTGAATTTTTTAATTTTGTAATGTACTACCAAAGCTGTCAATGTATTCTCCTGATCAGTGAATTCTAATCCAGCACCCCAGTGCCAGAAATTAGCTTAAACTACAGGGCTAACCACTGCTATACAAAGAATAAGTTGACTGAACAGAAAACTGAGCATGCATCTTCCACAGGACATGAGGAATCATAGTTTTATAGGTTACTACAAGCAGATGATCTGGGTGGATCATTTGAAGTCTAGCCACAGTGATACCCACTACATGTAACCCCTTTCCCTAAGAGTTTGATGGTCAAGCTCAGGGAATAGCTGACATGTCCCTCAAATTCATCCAGACAGTGAAAAGAATTGGGGAGCTACTCTGCTGAATATGGAGGAGTTGCTTATTCCAGTGGAGAGGAATTCTTTGGGAGAGGCATCTGTGCCTCCAGCAGGATCTATTTACGCTGAAGAGGATGATGAAGTCTCTAGTTGGGTGCTCATGGTGTTACATATTTTATGAATGGGTGATAGGTTGCACAGACAACAAAATATTGTGCAGTATTACTGCTGCCTCACAGCAAGCCACTTATGGGCTGGACCGTCTCCTCTTTGGAACCTGCATGATCTCCCTGTATTTACATCGGCTTCCTCCAGGTAGTCTGGTTTCCTCTCATCTCCAAAAGAGACACAGCAGGCAGATAGCTAAATTTAAACTGTCCCTAGATATGCAATTCTGCAATAAGAATAAATGTTCTGGTGATATGCTTCCTTTCCCTATGCGCTTAGTAAACTCCATGGATGGTGAAGGCTGTTCACAGGGCATTTATAATAGTTGGTGTAGCTCATAAACATGGATGAAGGAGCTCACATCAGATAGGGCCATATGAGAAAATATTACAGCATTCTGCACAGGACAAACAACTCAAGCCTGAATCAAAGAGGCTGTCTGGGTACCTGTAAACAGAGCATCATTTCAATTACAAACCTAATATGAGAAAAGTAGGGAGGAATATCATCATCACTGGATACAATATATATTTTGCTAATCAGCTGGGATACACCAGCTGGCTCTGCTAATGACTGCACAGGCATGGTAGTCAAAGATTTTCACTGTCTAAGAAAGATACCAGGACCCTAATGGCTGTACTAATCTTGAAGTGGGGGGGAGGTTTCTACATGGCAGGTATAGGTTTATTTACAGTAGAGTAAGACTTCACCTATGGGTAGTAGAAATCACCAAGATCAATGCTGTTCGCTTCTGTAGGAACAGACTCAAAAGTTAGATGTGCTTCATGGGTGGTGGAACAGGTTCTACAGGGTATCTTACTTACAGTTACTAAGACAAGCAAAATTTCTAGACCATTGTCCGGTCATACAAGTCCAGATGTGATGCAGCCATGAAGGAAATTGTACCCACCACCACCTGTAGCAAATATGCCCTCAGGTATGGGCCTGAATGTTGTCCATTGAGACATGGCAGGGAAGCTTCAGTGGTGATGCAGACATCAATATTTTCTAAGAAGAGGAATGACTGCAATCCTTCCCAGAAGAAAAACATGCCAGCCTATAGCTACTGATTTCTCCTTGAAACATTTGCCAAACTGCGTCTCTCCAAGGGCCACTGGGTCTGCGCATCCATGCCGCTGTGGAGATGCAGAACTCTACTGGTTCTGCTACTGTTGTTGCTACTGACAGCAGCACAATGAAAGCCGTGTTCCTCTATGCTCAATACAATGACCACTGCAAGGGGTGAAAAAACGATTCCAACAGCAGAATGGGCCTGACCTTTCTTTTTAGTTTCCTTCAGGAGAGGATCTACTCGGACTAAAAAGCAGACGACCCTAAAATGGAAAAGTCAATAGAAGGTACTGTGGCATCGGTAGAGAGAGGTATTAAGATGCATACAAGCATATTAGTGTGCAACCATCCTAGAGACCTGCAACACAACAGTTTATTTACTTGTTTAACAAACTATGCTTCGGGCACTGCTGACAGCTGAAAAACTAACTTTGCACATTAAAATTTGAAGGGGGTCACCCAGATCCCTTTAATGCAGATTTCACTTACAGTCGTGTCCTCAAGAAACATCAGAAAGTCAAAAAAAGTACAGTTGTGTACACTTAGCATTAATGTACATGTTATAGTGTATTCACTGTTGCAGTCATCACATTTGGGTTATCACTGCCAGGGTAGCCTTCAGCCAGCCCAAATATCAGAGGCTTAGTATTTCTGGGTCGGTTGCTGTCGCTTCAGGACTGACATCAGGTCGTCAATAGTATGAAGTAAGGCAGCTGACGCCATTACATCAGTTTTTCTTGCCCTAACCTGTCAGGAGCCCCCCAAGTAGGAGCCAGGTTCTGGTTTAGTAACCCCACCAGTAGAAAGTAAATACCAATATGCCCCTTGTAAGGAAAGAGAAGAAAAAAGAAGGATGGAGGGAGGGAAACCAGGACTGCAACAGTGAATACACTCAAACAGCTGCATTTATGGCAAGTGTGTTCACAACTGTACTATGTTCTTTGTGTTTCACAGTTGCAGTCATCACATTTGGGTTGATTCCCAAAGCTGAGGAAATGGGTGGAGACAGTCAAGGAAACCAGGGGCTCCCTAGGATGCCCTGCAAGACTGCAGAGGCAAATCCTGCCCTGGATTTGGAGAAGAGAGAGGCAGGTGGCAATGTTTGTTAAAAGTATGAACAGATGTTGAGGTGGCAGCCTCTAGGACGTCCCTGGTAAGGACTCCTCTGAGGAAAGCTGCAGAGGTGGAGGCTGCTCTGGTGGACTGAGTCCCAACGCCCTTGAGGGAAGGCTTTCTGTGCTGTCTGTAGAAGAAATGGATGCAGTGCGCTATACATTTGGAAATGGTTCATTTGGGGATGTCTTTGCCTTCTGCCCCTGTAGCAAAGCTAAGCAGCAATTGATCAGACTTTCTGATGGCTTTAGTCCTGTCCAGATAGAATCTGAGCTGTCTGTGCACATCTAGATAGTGCAGGATCCTTTCCAGTTTGTTCTGGGGATTAGGAAAAAAAAGGTGGGCAAATGAATGGATTTGGTTGAGAGCCACACTGGACACCACCATGGGCATGAAGGGTTAGTCCTGAGGGATACCCTGTCAGCATGGAAGATGAAGGGTTCCACAGCCATGAGTGCTTGCAGCTCGGAGACTATTCTGGCTGAAGTGATGGCCAGAAGGAAAGCCATCTTCCAAGAGAGAAATTTTAGCTCTGCAGAAGAAGCTTGTTTGAAAGGGGGCAGGGTGAGCTTTTCCAACACAAAGTTAAGGTCCAAAGCTGGAGTTGGTGCTCTTCTGGGTGACCCCAATTTGCTAGACTCTCTTAGGAACTGTTTCGTCAAGGGGTGTGAGAAAAGGGGCTGCTCAGTGGGAAAATGAGCAGAGATTGCACAGGCATGAATTTTTGTAGAGGAAAAAGAGACGCCACTGTGTAGTAGGGTCAGCTAAGTAATCCAGGATGAGAGGGAGGGAGGGCTGTGCCATATTGGCTCCCTTAGCCTGAACCCAGTTGCAGAACCTTTTCCATTTGTCAGCATAAGACCTTCTAGTGCTAGGGCGTCTGACCTCACGTATAACATCTAGAACTGGTTTACTGAGGTTGGCAGATTGATCGAATTAGGGAATAAGCCAAACTGACTGTCTGCAATTGGGGATGCATGAATTCCCCTTCCCTCTGGGTCAGGAGGTTTGGAATCGGATGAAGAAGCCATGGTGGCAGTGGGGACAGGCTGCGCAGCAAGGGGTACCAGTGCTGGCAAGGCCACTCTGGAGCTACAAGAACTGTCCTTGGTTTTTCCTCCTTTGAGCAGTACCCTGGGGATGAGAGGTAGGGGAGGAAAGGCATAGACCGATAGACTGACCCAGGGGAAGAACAGGGCATCCACTTTTCAAGCCATGCAGTGATGCTTCCTGGTGCAGAATTTGCTGAGCTGATGGTTGGTGTGGGAGGCAAAGAGGTAGACCTTCGGGGTGCTCCATTTCTGAATTATTAGGGTCAAGGTTCTTCTGTTGAGCTGCCACTCATGTGGGTCAAGAAGATTTCTGCTTAACTGGTCTGCCAGACAGTTGAGAGAACCTGGTAAGAATTGTGCTAACAGGTGGAGTTGCATGGCAGAGGCTGTGTGCCAAAGGGTCATGGCTAGCCTGCACAGAGGGTAGGAGTGAGTCCCTCCCTGCTTGTTGATATAACATATTACAGTGGTGTTGTCTGTTTTGATCAGGAGAGTCCCTAGGGAAAGAAGGGGCTTGAAAACTATCAAAGCGTGCTGGACAGCCATCATCTTTTTGGTTGATGTGCAGAGGGATTTGCTGCTGGCTCCATTGGCCCTGTATGCACCTGCCGTCGAGGTGTGCACCCCAAGCATAGTCTGATGAGTCTGTAGTGAGGGTCTGAGTGGCAATGGGGTGGTGAGAAAGGTTGTGGGAGGCATGCTGTTGCCCACCAAATAAAATATTTTCTGAGGCAAGGAATTATAGGTATAAGAGTCTCCAAGTCTTGATAGTGTTGACACCAAAGGCTTTTTAGGTACCACTGAAGTTTCTTCATATACAGTCTGACATATGGAATGAGTAGTATGCAAGATGCCATAAACCCCAGAGCTTGCAGATAAGCTGGGGTCTGGTGGCTAGTTGAGAGAAGTAGGCGGTCAGGAAAATTTGCTTTTCTGGTGTAAGGAATGCCATCTGGGATGCTGTGTCCAGGCTTTCTCCCAGGAATATAATCCTTTGGGTGGGCACCTGTTTGGATTTTTTTTGGTTGATTGTGTACCCTAGGGAAGTTAGTAGGGACTTCACAAAGGCCAGGTGCTTGAGCAGCATTTCCTGGCTGTCTGCCTGAATTAGGCAGTTGTCTAAATATGGGTAAACCTGGATATTCCTTTGTCTGCAAAAGGCAATGGCTGGAGCCAGACATTTTGTGAAAACTCTGGGAGAAGTAGACAAGCCAAAGGGAGGTGCAGAGAACTGAAAGTGCTGAGATCCTGCCCTGAAACGGAGATATTTCCTGCATGATTCTCAGATAGGAATGTGGAGGTAGGCCTCTCTTAGATCTAGGGTGGCTAGCAAAGCATCCTTGGAGAGCACAGGTAGCAGCTGCTGAAGGGTGAGCATTTTGAATTTTGGGATCACCAGGAGGGTGATTAGAATGGATAGATAGAGGATGGGGCTCCAGATGCCCTATTTTCTGGGTACTAGAAAAGGTCTGCAGTAGAAACCTTGACCTCTCTGATCTGCAAGAAGCTGCTCTACTGCCCTCAGAGAGTAGAGAAAGGACTTGCTTTTGCGCCTCTGCCCACTGGTTTGGAGGGAGATCTGGAAATCCTTCTGGAGTTGCAAGAGAGTGTGGAAAGAAAGTTTGTATTCCTGGTCATTGGTAATGGTGGCCCACGTGCTTGCATGAAAAGAGAGTTTTCCTCCTAGGGGTAAGTGAAGGTGGGCAAAGGGAGGGGGTGGGGGAGGTGAGTCACAGAGTTCTTACCATAAGGGGTATGGCTTAGAACTCCGTGGTTTTGAAGTGGAGGTAGTCCACTGCTTAGATGTCTGCATTCCCTGTGGCTGCTGTCTGGGAGGTTTGCTCCCCAGGGACTGGGCTGGACTGGCTTAGTGGTAGCAGGAAAAGACCAGTGCTTGGTGGGACAATGCCTGCTGAACCTGGGTGGCTGGACCTGTAAGAAAGCCTTAAATGTCTGCATAGAATTTGCTTTTTCTTCCATCTTTTTTCAGACCTCTTCTACCTTAGTGACAAATAAGTTGTCTTTGTGCAAGGGGGCATCCAACAATTTAGATTTGTTCCTTAAGTCAATCATGCCTTCTAATGTCAGATCCGGTGACTGCTGCCCTGTAAGAAGCTTCGAGGGTGTCAAAACCAGAGTGCAAGGTGTGTTTAGTTACTTGACTTGCAGAATGCATCAACTCTTGTAACTCTTTAGATTCTACACAAGCAGGAAAGGAAGACTCTTTTTGTTTGAGGAGTTCCAGGGTATGCTGCTAAAATTTTAGTATATGGAACTGACAATTTAGTGCCCTGATAGCAAGAGTAGCTGAAGTGTATACTTTTTTACCCCATCAATCTAGTGCTCGGGAATCCCTATCTGAAGGGGTGGGATTCTTAGCAGAGGTTGCTTTAATCCCTTTAGGCCCTTGAGAAATTACCTCAGGGTCAGCAGCAGGATTTTCAAAAATAATTTGTATGAGTCAGGTCTCACCTATAACATCTATTACAACCACGAAAAGTCAGTTCAGTGAACAGCTTTTACACTGAAACGCAGATATGGCACTAGAGTGAGGAAAGGGCAAATTTTCCAATCTTCACTGTACAGCAATCTCACTATAATAGTTCATTGAACGGCATTTATGATGCAAATGCCATTCGCTGAACTGACTTTTCATGGCTGTAATATAGACACGCAATACAGACACGTCATGTTTACCATACTGAAGTGTTATTGAAAACTTCATTCTATTATATAGCATAAATATTACAGTATATGTAATACTTTCATAGCCAATCAGTACATGGCAGGGTTCAGGAGTTTTCACAGTTTTTACACATAGTACCATCTGATTATTTTCCCTTTATTTGTACTCTAAAATGTACATACTACTACTACAACTGCAGATTGTCTAGATGTACAAAAGCTTTGTTTTGCAGACAGAACCATTTTTTGTTTTGTTTTGAAAAAACAAAAACATCTGCAGCTTGCTAGTATATGCAACAAAGAATGTGCTGCAAAGTACTAGATGGAAAAGAAAATAGTTTGGGGTTTTGAAATAAAGTAGATTAACTAATGATGTACATACGTGCTGCACTAATTAAATTTTCTGTAGCTTACAGTGCTACAAAATAGAAAGTGCAGTGCATTTGTTTTTGTTTTTTTTTGTTTGTTTTTTTTATTCATGTGGGCAGAATGCTTTTGGTTAGTGGGTGCAGCTGCCTGTTTTCTGCGTGAGATATGGTGAGAATTCTGTTTTTGAGCATAGGTGTGTTTAAGAAATGTGCTCTAGCTTGTGTAGTATGCAGACAGTCTGAAAGGGGTGATAAAAATATGGCATGAATGTCAAGCTATAGTGGTGTTTTTCTAGAGAAAAACGAAAAAGGTAGATGTTCTTCCTGTTTCACTGTTGCAGTCATCACATTTGGGTTATCCCTGCCAGGGTAGCCCTCAGCCAGTCCGAATAGCAGAGGCTTAGTATTTCTGCATCGGTTGCTGTCGCTTCAGGACTGACGTCAGGTCGTCAGTAGTATAAATTAAGGCAGTCAACACCATTACATCAGTCTTTTTTGCCATGGAGCCTGAAATAGAAACAGTTCGCACAAGTGCCGGTCGGCCGCTAACTGAGTTTTGTCTACTGATTTGAAGCTGAAGTCTTCTAAAGCTAAGTACCCCATTGGGGATCCTTTTTTCTTGCACTAACCAATGTCAGAAAAAGTTAACAATCGTCTCACCTGTGGAAAGCAAATACCATACCTAGATTTTCATTCTTACTGCGTCACTTGTTTAGGCCCAGACCATGACGTCCCCCGCGGTTGCTTCTGTGCTTTGTTCAACACCAAAACTATCAGTTGTTGGGCCCTTATTGTAGCTAGATATTTTCGCTTACAGTCCTCGAACTCCGATATGGCTTCGGTAAGCCATCCGACAACAGGTCTTCCGAAAAAACGTAAAGACAGACAGACCACACAGGTCCAAACCCACTGACGACGCTCCCGTTAAGCTAATAGTCAGTTCTCCGGTCCTCAGTGAGGTGCTTTTGCAGCCCTGATGCCCGCTTCTGTGGATTCGCAGGCTGCTACTGAGACCCTTTCAGAGTCCGGTATGCCGCAAAACTCTTCGACTAAGGATCCTGTGGTTGTCTCTACCTTGGATGGGTCCGGAGCCGCTGAGCAGGCATCAGCTTCCAGGGAAATCCTTCACACTACCGATTCTCGACACAAACTAATGTCTTCTTTCACGACTACTGTTCTTTCGAAAACCACAAAGTTTCTTAGGCCCAGGATACGAACCACACCCAAGAAACCGATGACCCAATCTCAGGCACCTGCTTCCTTGACTCAGTCTTAAATGCTGTAAATGGCAGAGGACCTTATGCTGATCAGGGGAAGCAAAGCTACCCCTTCCAAAAGGAAAAGAGATCTGTCCACTGTAGTTTTGTCTGAACAAGAGTCCGATGACTCTGATGCATCTGAATTTGAAGACATGCAACCCCTTCCCTACTTATGAGGATTCTGATGCAGAGGTTTCCACCCCTTCCCCCTCTCCCCCAGAGGATTTTTCCTTTGGGGAAACCCTTCATACCTTAAGGGAGCATTTCCAATGGGAGAGTCAGGACTACCCTCAGTCTAAAAAGAGACTCAGGGAATTCTTAGCTCTTCCACAGCACAGACCCTTAGCAACCCCCCCCCCCCCCATCCTGGATGCTGTGGAGGCTGTTTTCCTGGAATCCAGCTCGACTCCTGACACCCTCCCCTCCTGCATTCCGAAAACCAGACAGGCCGTTTTTGGGTTAAGGCACCCAGTGTTTTCATCACAATCCTGTCAGAATTAATGTACATTTTTGTGACAATTCACTTGTAAATTTCAATTTTGTTCCAGTCCTACAAATAATGGACCATTTTACAGAAGCTGCCCACCTGAATGCTGCAAAGTGTTTAATGCAACCCTGCTGTGCAGGATTTTGTTCAATTTAATGAAGACAGGGGCTGGCATTCATAAATGTTACCACTAAGTCTTCACCAAGATCACTTTTATTTTATTACTTTTGGGTGTTGGTTAATTTGTATTTCTGGTTATAAAGACACCTAAATACCAGTGTTCTAATTTTAGTGATGGGTGATTTGTATCTGCCTACTTTTCACCCAGAAGGGTTCGTTTCATAGGCAGTAGTTTGGGTTTCATAGTACAGGTTTTTAAGCATCTCTGGTTCTACTTTCATTTTTGTTAGTCATAGCACAGCTGAAGTTGCAAATGTATATGTACAGAAACATATTAAATGAACTAACCATTAAACAAGAAGTATTCATGAGATAATACCATGAAGTTTATCACTGGATTAGAATGTAATCCATCTCGCCTTAACTCTGGCTGTGTTAAGTAGAGCAAACAAAGGTCCATTTTCACTTGTAGCACACAGATAACTAACAGAAATGGATTAGCTGACATCTTAAACTACAAGCAAAATAAGGACGATTACCACACTCCACTGCTCTTTAGCAGGAAGTCTGAGGCAAACAAATGGCAATAACCTCAGTTTTCAGCATACAAAAGGCCATTACTAGTTACTTTAATGAAGAGGTTAGCAAGGCTAAATACAATAAAATACACAGTGATTTCATAAAATGGGAAAATGAGTGCACAATATTATTGCATCATGGCTCTAACAAGTGTCTGCTTTCAGCCACTGATTAGAATCCAATATGCTAGAAAGAAAAAATATATTTACAGGACCCTTGTTAAAAGGGAGACATAATGAGAAATGATGATGCATATATTTGCAGCAGTAGTAAATGAGAGGGGGAGGGCAGTCCCCTAGAATCCTGTTGTCCCAGTATTACAAACCAGACTACCTTCCAAGATACACATATGAAAAAATGCAAGCACAAGTTTTTTTAATAGCTCTAACCAGATCCTTAAACAAGCAAATAAGACTTCTTGTGTAGTCCTCCAAAGCTAACTACGAATCCCAATTAGCTTCCTCAACTAAGAACTACAAGGCGTTCAGTTACATCCGGAACCTAAAAGGAAAGGTCCAGCTTTGTGCCGAACTGATAGTTAATAATACCACATTTACCGAGCCAGTGGACATTGCAAACCTGTTAGCCAACAGTTCTGTGAAAACGTAATACCCCTGTCTCCACCACACTTAACCCAAGACATCCCTACTACCTTGCATCTCTAAACAGCAGATTGTGAACACCCCCTTCCAAGGTCAAAAACACAGCATCCATGGGACCTGATAACATCTCAGGCTGCATCCTACATGGGCTCAAACAAGAACCAGCAACGCCATTGCATAGTATTTCCAATTACAGTATAAGCACTGGCTTAATCCTACCCGATTGGAAAAAGGCCACCGTTATCCCCTTGCACAAAGGTGGCACTTCCACTGACCATGGGAACTACAGACCTATTAGCCTGACTAGCCTTATCTGCAAGGCCATGGAGAGAATCATTCTGGACCATATCAACAAAGATATTGGTAACCACCAAACACATAACCCTACACAATTTGGATTTGTCAAAGGGAGAGCATGCCTGTTAAACCTGGTGGACTTCAAGACAGTCACCAAGGTCCTTGAGGGGAAATTTGTGAATACAGCCTGCCTTGACTTAGCCAAGTCCTTTTGACACTATCCCCCACTCAGGCATAACCGACAAACTCATCCAGCTAAGGTATCAACCCATATATCATTAGATGGATCACTAACTGGCTCACTGATGGAACCCATATAGTCAAAATAGGGGAATCCACCTCAAACAGCAGACCTGTAACAATGTGGTGTTCCACATGGATCAGTCCTGGGACCTCTATGGTCTGGAATATATTTCTCAAAAGTGCAAGCTGAAACTAAAGGTCTGTGGCTAACAACATTTGCTGATGACTCCAAACCAATAGCAGTCATAGACACTCCAAACAATGTCAACATCCTACAATAGGATCTTTACACAAACAAAATGAAAATCATGGCCTTAAACTCGATGCAAAAAAAAAAAAGTATCTTCATCCCTTTCGGTAAGAGTGATGCCCCTGCTAACTACCACATCAGTAACACCACCACCCTAAGTACGCACTCAGTGGTGGGAAACCCGGGCACACAGGTTGACAGCAACCTTACCTTTGATCACCATGTCTCCACAGTGGTAAGAAGGGCATTCTATATTGCTCATTTCATAAGGGAATTGCCTCCAGAAAAAAAGAAGTTATAACCTCCCTGTACTCTTCCCTCATTAGGCCAGTAACCGGAGTACAATGCCCCTTTTGGTAGCTACCTCTCCGAGCACCTGCAGCAATTGGAGAGACCACAACGGCTCCTCTCAAGGAAAAATTGAAGGTCTTCAGCATCTGTCCTATGAGGATCGTCTGAAATCATTGCCACTTTATTCAGTTTCATACAGACAACTCAGAGGCAATCTCTTGCTTGCATACAAGGCAGTCCTTGACCCCAGTTTACTAGAAATGCTGCATATCCTCAAGTCAAAAGATACTTGGGTTACGGTAAAGGCCTTAACCTGGTATGTGACATTAACAGAACCTGCTGGAGGGACAGATTTGTCTCCCAAAGGTTACCACAACTTTGGAACATACTCCCACTTCATGTCAAGCAGAGCACCTCATTAGCCCTCTTCATCAGCAATCTGGACGATTGAATGGGTAACCGTAAATTCACCAAGTTCACCTACAGTGGATATGAAAAGTGTACACACCCCTGTTAAAATGCCAGGCTTTTGTGATATAAAAAATGAGACCACAATAAATCATTTCAAAACTTTTCCCACCTTTAATGTGACCTATAACCTGTACAATTCAATTGAAAAACAAATCTGTTGGGGAAAATATAAAAAATAAAAAACGTACAATAAGCTGGTTGCATAAGTGTGCACACCCTTAAACTAATACTTGGTTGAAGCACCTTTTGATTTTATTACTTGCATATTACAAAGAAATAAAATATTGCAAAAGGAATCTACTCCTGACATAATAAAATCTCAGGTCACAATGCAACATGGGATATGAATATCAAGTTAAGAAAACTGGGCAGTTGTATACAGGGGAAATTAAGCATAACAAATTCAGCTAAATGTCATTTGGGAATGTGGATTTTGGAGAGGATCTTATTGCCATGTTGCTACTGCTTGTAGTAGGAAAACATGTAACCTTACCTTAGTAACAGTTCTTTTAAAACATATGTGGAAACATGAAATCACCCCTTAAAAGGCCTTAATGTCAGTGAATCCACTGGCTATCCTCCCTTACCTAGGAAATCAAAGGTAACAGACTTGTTACTTGATAGGAAAATTCCTAAGGCTTTTATCATACTGCCTTTTAAAACAGTCCAGAACCCTACTTGATAGACTCTAGTATGGGGGACATGGTAGGTGCCTGGCTCAAGATGCACAGTTTTCATTAACTACATTTTCCTTCTGTCTCAAAGGTTTCTGTACTGCTTTCAAACCAGAGTCACAAGTTCTGAGAGACCTATGGGATTTTCTAGCTAAGAACTGTAGCAGCCAAGCATGCAAGCCAACAGCTTGTACGTTCAGAGAGAAAATCCCTGGGAAAGGGGTGTGAAAGCAGATAATGATATGCCAAAACATTCAAGGAAAGCAAAATCACTACAACACGACTGGCAAATCAGTGTTGTCACAGTTACGATGGGGCAAGCAGAATGAGTGCAAAATCCAACTAAAACATCCCACTCCAGCTCAGGATCAAGGGAAAGTACAGTTGTGTACACCTACCATAAATGTAGATGTTAGAGTGTCTTCACTGTTGCAGTCATAACTGTAGGGTGATCCTGCCGGCAGGCAGCCCGAGGTCGGCCAGAATCACAAAGTCTGGGTCCGGCGTCGGCTGCACAAGCTAGTACCCTGACGTCAGTACGCTCTGGTACATAGCCCTCAGCTGACGTCATCTTCTCCAGCCTTTCTTGAGTCCCACAAGGAAACACAAACACACCATAAAGTGAAAAAAGAGGGGATAGGAGGGAGGGAAACACCGACTGCAACAGTGAAGACACTCGAACATCTACATTTATGGTAGGTGTACACAACTGTACTATGTTCTTCGTGTTTCACTGTTACAGTCATAACTGTAGGGTGGAATCCCAAAGCAGTGAAGTAAGGGAGGAGGCTTAGACAGAAGAAGGGGCAGCAAGAAGGCCCTGCAAAACAGAAGAGGCAAAACCTGCCCTGGTCTTAGAGTACAAAGGGAGATTGTAGTGCTTGGAAAAGGTATGCACAGAACTCCAAGTGGCAGCTTTCAAGATATCCTTGGTAGGGACTCCTCTGAGAAAAGCAGTAGAAGTGGCAGCAGCTCTAGTAGAATGACTTCTCACAGTACCTGGAAACAGTTTCCCATGATGAGTGTACCAAAATCTTATTCCATAGGCAATCCATTTGGAAATAGTTTGTTTGGAAATAACCTTTCCAAGAGAACTGGAGGCAAAAGAAACAAACAATTGGTTAGAGTTTCTGAACTCTTTAGTCTTGTCCAACTAAAATCGTAACTGTCTGTGTACGTCCAATGAATGCAAAATCCTTTCCCCTTTATTTTGAGGATTAGGAAAGAAGGTAGGAAGGTGAATAGTCTGATTTAAAGCCACTTTCGAAATCACCTTAGGCATGAAAGTAGGATTGGTCCTCAAGGATACTCTGTCAAGATGGAAAATTAGGTATGGCTCCACAGCCATAAGAGCTTGCAACTCTGAAACCCTTCTGGCAGAAGTCAATGCTAACAAAAGAACTGTCTTCCAGGATAAAAATTTAATATCAGAAGCCGCAGCAGGCTCAAAAGGAGGCAAAGTGAGTTTTTCCAAAACATAGTTAAGATCCCAGGCAAGGACAGGAGGGGTCCTAGGAGGCCTCAAATTCTTAGCTCCTCTCAAGAATTGTCTCACCAATGGATGAGAAAAAACAGGAGGGTCAGTATTAAAATGAGCAGATATAGCAGAAGCATGAATCTTAAAGGAAGAAAAGGAAAGGCCTTTAGACAAAAGGTCTGAAAGGTAAAGCAAAATAGACGAGAGATCAGGCACAAAAGGGTTAGAGCCACGGTCCTGCATCTAAATATAAAACCTTTTCCATTTAGAGGCATAGGATTTCCTAGTGCTAGGCCGTCAAAACTTGTTTGGGGAGTTTAGAAGAAATCAAAGTTCCTTGAAGAGCCAAGCTGCCAGGCAAAGGGTCTTGAGATGAGGGTGTAGCATCTGACCCTGATGCTGGGACAGAAGAGAAGGGTACAGAGGAAGGATCCAAGGAGGTTCCAAGCACAGATGTTGTAAGGTTGGATACCAAAACTGTTGAGTCCAATTTGGAGCAATCAAGATGATGAACTTGGGCTTGTCCTGTTTTATCTTCAGTAATATCCGGGGAAGAAGAGGAAGAGGAGGGAAGGCATATCCCGAAAGGTTCCTGAATGACAGGGCATCCACTTTCCAAGCTGTTTTGTGGAAGGACCTGGTGCAAAAGAGAGGCAGCTGATGATTGATATGGGATGCAAACAGATCTATCTGGGGACACCCCCAAACTGCAGTTATCCTGTTGAATAAGTTGGTGTCTAGCATCCATTCGTGAGGATCCAAAATGTTTCTGCTTAGGCTGTCTGCTAAGAGATTCTGCTTTCCTGGAATGAAATGAGCCTGAAGATGCAGATTCAGACTTAGAGCTATGTCCCATAAAGCCATAGCTAGTCTGCAAAGGGGGTATGAATGAGAGCCCCCCTGCTTGTTTATGTACCACATGACTGTGGTGTTGTCTGTACAATTAGAAGAGGCCCTGGTTGCAAAAGGGTCTTGAAGGCTAGAAGAGCATTTTGAACTGCCAACATTTCCTTCAGATTGATGTGCCAGTGAAGGTGATTCTTTGTCCAGGTCCCCTGCTGGCAATTGTTTAGAAAATGTGCTCCCCAAGCATAATCCGAGGCGTCTGTGGTTATGATTTGAGAAGGTTGAGGTAGACGAAAAGGCTTCCCTTCGTTTAAAGCGCACACCCTGGACCACCAAAGGAACTCCTTCTGGAGGCAGGGGATCAGAGGAATCAAAGTGTCCAGATCTTGGTAATGCTGTGACCATACACTTTTCAGGTACCATTGAAGCTTTCTCATATGAAGCCTTGCATTTGGAATTAACAGAATGCAAAAAAGCCATATAGCCCAGTGCCTGCAGGAATTTCCTTGCAGTGAGCTGAGTTAAGGTTGCCAAGGTTTTGAAAATTGAAGCCAGCTGTATTTGTTTTTCTGGAGTAAGGAAAGCCCTTTGTAAGGTTGTATTTAGGAGGGCTCCCAAAAATATCATTTGTTGAGAAGGAACCAATTGGGACTTTTTTATGTTCACTGAAAATCCCAGGAGGAGGAAGAGACGTTGAACAAAATCCAGACGTTGAAGTAAAAGGTCCTTGCTGTCTGCCTGGATAAGGCAGTCGTCCAAATAGGGGTAAATCTGAATCCCCTGAAGTCTGCAATAAGCCACTACTGGGGCCAGGCACTTGGTAAAAACCCTGGGCGCAGTAGATAAACCAAAGGGCAGTACAGAGAATTGAAAGTGCCTCGAGCCTGCTTTGATCTGAGGAATTTCCTGCGTTCCTGCCTGATGGGAATGTGTAAGTAGGCCTCCTTTAGGTCCAATGTCACCATCCAAGCGTCCTGGGAGAGTACTGGAAGCAGTTGTTGTAGAGTAAGCATTTTGAATTTTGGAATTTCCAAAAAAGTGTTTAACACTGAAAGGTCCAGAATAGGTCTCCATGAGTTTTGTTTTCTTGGAACCAGAAATAGTCTTGAGTGAAAGCCTTTTCCCATTTCTGAGAGACGAACAGGCTCTATGGCTCTCATGGCCAGTACAGCATCCACTTGATTTAAGGCCTCTGCCCATTGATGTTTTGGCAGATCTGGCCAACCGATAACCCTTGGCAGAGTATGAAAATGGAACTTGTAGCCTCTTAAAATCACGTCCAATACCCATTTGTCCTGGGTAATAAGAGTCCAATTTCTGTAAAAAAGAGAAAGCTTTCGTCCAAGAGGGGCATCCAGGTAAGGGGGTCCTGAAGCCCAACCGAGAGAGTCATTGAGTCTGCTTCCTTTGAGATTGGGATCTGTCTTCTCCCGTTCTAGGTGAAGAAGCAGTCCATTGTCTGGATCTGTAAGAGGCCTGAGCTTGACCACGACCTCTGGAGCGTCTATATCTTCCCCTTTGAGGCCTGTCAGACGTGGAAAAGGACCAATTTTTGGAGGGCCAATTCCTGGAAAATCTACGAGGCTGAACTTGTAAGAAATCTTTCACAGTCTGCATAGATTTTGCCTTTTCTTCCATCTTTTTAATAACCTCTTCAGCCTTGGATCCAAACAAAACATCATGCTGAACAGGGGCATCTAAAAGTTTAGCCTTAACCTGTTCCGGCAAACTTTGTTCACGAAGCCATGCATGTCTCCTAATAACAGTACCAGAGGCTGCGGCCCTGCAAGAAGCTTCCAAAGCATCAAAACCACAATGCAAACTATGCTTGTTCACTTGTTCAGTTGCATGCAATACATCCTGCAATTCCTTATCCTCTGCACATGCCGGAAAGGTAGCAAGCTTTTGCTTCAAAACAGACAAAAGAAATTGCTGATACTTAAACATATGAAACTGGCAATTTAAAGCCCTAATAGCAAGGGTAGCAGAAGTATATACCTTTTTACCCCACCTAAGGCACGAGAATCCTTCTCGGAGGGAATAGGATTTTTGGAAGAAGCAACCTTAGCAGCCTTAGAACCCTGAGAAATAGTTTCAGGATCCGCAGAAGGGTTCTTGAATAAGAATAAATGAGAATCAGGGAATCTGTAAAATCTATCAGGCTTAGAAGGAGCAGGGGGCATGGAATCAGGATTCAAATTGGCCTCAGAAAAGGCATCATCCACAATATCAAGAACAGGAGGAATAGCTAAAGGCCTGTGCTGAGGAAGAAGAAGGAATTCCCTAAGCCTCTTCTTGGAAGCAGAATAATCCTGACCTTCCCAATGAAAATGTTCCCTCATCTCATGTAAGGTCTCCCCAAAAGAGAAATCCTCAGGCGGAGAAGCAGAGAGCAGGGAAACCTCTGCATCCGAATCCTCATAAGGAGGAAAGGAATATTCCTGATCAGAGGAAGAAACAGAAGATACAGAAGCCTGGTCAGAGGAATCCAAAGGAACATCCTGTCGAGGCCTTTTCTCTGGAGGGGGGTGAGAACCCCTAATCATAGTAAGCAAATCTTCAGCCATCCTTAGCAATTGCTTCTGTGTCTTGGGAGTAGCTTCAGAAGTAGCTGGAGCAGAAACTTTAAGTTTAACTGGAGTCTTGGACTTTGCCTTTGTCTTTGAAATGGTGATGTGAGTAGGCCTGAATACCCCCCCAGAAGCTGGTACTTACACAGCGGTTCCGGACCCATCTAAGGGAGTGACGTCCAAAGGTCCTGCAGCAGATAAAACAATAGGCCTTGATGGCTCCCCATGGGAGTCCGTATCGGCCATCGGTTCAGAAGTGGCGGACGACAGGGGCTGCAAAAGCACCTCACTGACGACAGCCGAACCGGACGCTGGCTCCAGCTGCGACGAATCCTGTTTGGACCGCGGAGGCCTGTCCTTGTCTTTGCCCTTCTTTTGAATTCCGGTAGAATCCGACGACATTCTATAATTGAAGAGTCTGCCAAAGTAATTTAAAGCCCAGTCTTACCGACGCTTAATAGTTCGAGAAATGAAGCTGACACAGAACCGACAACAAGAAACGTCGTGGTCAGGGCCTAAGCAAGGTAGACAGTAAGAGTGGAAATCTTTATGAGGTATCTGTTTTCCACACGCTATACAATTATTAACTTTTTCTGACATCGGAGGAACAAGAAAAAGATTCCCCAACGGGGTACTTAGCTTTGAGAAGAGAAGTAAGAACTTGGGACCGACAGCAATCAAATGCGTAGATCGAAAATCGCCAACCAACGACTTGCGAGCTGCTTTCCACCGCACAGCAAGAAAGACTGGAGAAGATGGCGTCGGCTGAGGGCTATGTACCAGAGCGTACTGACGTCAGGGTACTAGCTTGTGCAGCCGACGCCGGACCCAGACTTTTGTGATTCTGGCCGACCTCGGGCTGCCTGCCGGCAGGATCACCCTACAGTTATAACTGCAACAGTGAAACACGAAGAACATCTGCAGGAAAGATATAAAGAAAATCTTAACGCTCAAATTATTCCTAAATGCTCTACTTATATAACAATAAATAAGATGATGATTATAGAAGTTTGATGTCCACAGTTCTTTCAAAATGTCAAGCAACTGATGACCTGCATAATGTGAATGGACAGTGTACCACAAAACAGGTAGGTATAAATAAGTTGTGGATACTTAAAGGGGGAAAAAGCTTTTACAGAAAGGATTTTATTCAGGACCAGGGACATCTAAAACCATCATCTACTCGGACTCTGAACAGCAGACAATGAATATTTCCCAAGGTACTCGAAATGAGTATACAAGTGAGAGAAGAGGCAATACAGGTTACACAAAACCATTAATTTTGCACCAACTATAGATATATATCTTCACACAAACATCTACATAAACACACACAGACATATATGTACATGTTTGTGTGTGCATATCTATCATTCATATAAATATATAGATATATAGATATATAGATATATATATATAGATACATATAGATACTTGAAACCATTGAATCCCACATATTCACAATCAACTACAAGGCAAAGAAAGTGAAACTTCACTTATGTGAACAGTTACATCATCGAAAACTATGCCCTGCGAAGGAACGAAGCCATCGGCCCTAGGGCCCATACAAGCCTAGCCAAAAAATGTACCCTGGCTTTCGTCAACCAAGAAAATTATTTTCCTGTGCCCCTGTCGAGTCAAGGCACAGAAGTGATCCCCGGCGTGAATTTCCCATTTCCCACCCAATCATCAAGATATTTCTTGGAGTGCTAATGAGGAGCTCTGTTTGACATAGCTAGGTAGTCTGTTCCAGAGTCGGTTCCAGAGTATGGGAAGTCTCTGGGACAGGAATCTATCCCTCCAGCATGTTCCGTTTATTGGGTTGACAAGGTTAAGGTCCCGGTCCCTAGAGCGTGTAGCTCGGAGGGATTGGGATTTCTTTAAGTGGAGCATGTCCAACAGCTCCGGGTTTGACATAGCTTTGTATGTTAGGCAGAGATTGCTCCTGAGTAAGCGATATGCGATGGAGTAAAGCTGTAGTTTTTTCAGACTGTCTGCATAGGGCATCTGTTTGAGGCCAGTAATCCTCTTTGTGAGGTATTTCTGTGGTCTTTCCAGTTGTTGTAGATGTCTTGTGAGGTACATACCAAAAGGGGCGTTGTACTCTATAATGGGTCTAATGAGTGATGAGTAAAGGGGAACAATGACCTCTTTTTTTCTGGATGAGAATCCTTTTGTGATGAGATGAGTCACGTAGAAGGATTTCCTGACCACTGTGGCGATGTGATTATCAAAGGAGAGACTACTGTCCACCTGTGTCCCAAGGTCTCTTACCACATTTTTGGCCTTAAGTAGACTACCAGCTATGTGGTAGTTCATGGGTACAGAGTTTTTACCAAAGGGGATGACAATACACTTTTTGGCATTGAGCTTCAGGCCATGGCTTTGACACCAGGTATCTGTCTCAGTGAGGCCCTTCTGTAGTTTGTCCACATCGTTAGGAGTTTCGATTATGGCTCCTAGTTTGCAATCATCTGCAAACTTTGTTAGCCAAAGACCTTCTGTGTTGGCCTGCACTTCAGAGAAGTAGATATCAAACAGGAGAGGACCCAGGACTGAACCCTGTGGTACTCCACTTGTCACTGGTCTGATGTCGGATTTGGAATCTGCTACTTTCACAGTGTGGGTTCTGTCCGTGAGCCAGTTGGCAACCCATCTTGTGACATAGGGATTTATACCTAGTTTAGTGAACTTATCTATATTTCCAGAGTGGGGGATGGTGTCGAAAGCCTTGGCGAGATATAGATAAGCTGTGTGAACCATTTTACCCTCATCTATGGCTTTGGTGACTGCTTCAAAGAAGTCAATAAGGTTTAGGAGACGTGATCCGCCTTTTACAAATCCAAGCTGAGTAGGATCCAGAGTTTGGAGATTACCAATGTCTTTGTTTACAAGATCCACGATGATACGTTCCATGGCCTTGCAGACCAGCCTCATCAGGCTAATGGGGCGGTAGTTCCCGTGGTCCATCATGGCTCCCCCTTTGTGGAGTAGGATAAATGTCACGGTGCGCCATTCAGTGGGTACAAAGCATGAAGTGAGGCTATGTTTGAACATGGTACTTACATAGGGTGCCAGTTCATTCTGTAGTTAATGTAGAACGCAGCCTGGGATATTGTCAGGTCCCATGGATGCTGTGTTCTCGGCTTTGGAGAGCATTTTTTTTACCTGTGCAGAGATGGGCCCCTCTAGAGGGTGAGAGGGGGGTGGGGTAAAGTTAGCACTGAACCTATCTGCTAGGATGTTGGCAATATCAGTTGGTTCTGTATATTTAGTGCTATTATGCTGTAACTCAGAGCAGATCTGAGTGTTCCCATTTAGATTCTTGACATAGCTATAGAATGCTTTGCGGTTGTCTTTAGAGTCAGTGGCAATTTTGTTTTCGTAACTAGCTTTGGAAGATTTTATGAGGGATCTCAGCTTCTTACTGAGGTTGACCAGGGAGTTCCTCCAGTCATTGGATTTTACTCTTTTTTCAACAGTTTCTTTCTTCTGTTGTAGAGTTTGTTTATGGCAGAGGACCACCAGAATGGCTTCCTTTTTTTTGGAATATAACATCTTGGTTCTATTAGGGATAGCATGATCCATGCACTTGTGTAAATGCTTATAAAGTGCATTTGTGTAGGATTCTGCAGTCATACCTCTAATGTCCGTCTGCATAGGTGTCATTAAGTTTGCCACTTGTATCTTAAGAAGTGTGAAGTTGGCTTTTCAGAAGTTTTTTACAATGGTTTCCCTAATTGGGGGTGGGATGTGGATGTCTAGGCTGATTAGCTTGTGGTCAGATCTGACCAACGAGGAACTGACCTCTGGTGTGGAACACCGGTTTCCCATGTTGGTAATGACCAGGTCTAGGATATTGCTGCCCCTGGTGGGGGTGTGAATAAGTTGATCCAAGGCATTGGAATTTATGAATTCTAGAAAACGTTGAGCAAAAGAGATGGTACATGAGTAGTTTTCCCAGTTAATGGTGGGGTAGTTGAAATCGCCCATTATTAGGGTGTTGGGTTGTACTCTAATACTTTCCAGTGTACCAAGAAATGAGGAGTGTGAATCTTGGGGCATGGTGGGGGGTCTGTAGCAAGCTACAAATTGGATTGCGGTCTTGCCCAGAGTTAGTTGCACTTGGATAATCTCGGATGCATTATGCTGTGCAACTAGCCTGGAGGTGTGGATATCCTTAATGAATATGGACACGCCTCCACCTTTAGTGTTTCTTTCTTGGTTAGGTGGCCGAAAGGTGTGGTATGAATTGAAGCCTGGTAATGCAGGGGTGCTCTCTGGAGCTTAGAACCAGGTCTCTGTCACTGTACAGATGTCAATGTTCTCCACTTTAAGGAGTGCCTTGAGTGAGTGCATTTTGAGGTTTAGACTTCTAGCATTGAGTAGCATTACCCTCAGGATTTTGCTTGCTTGTACCTGTTATGGTGGTGAATTTGTCATTTGAACCTTGTCTAAAAAAGGCACTATAGGGGT